>NW_026652285.1:108008717-108120041 GCF_009828535.3 Hylobates moloch | reverse complement strand
TTTTTTTTTTTTTTTTTTAATAGGATTTAATCCTTTTTGTTGATTCTAGTTTTCTGGTGAAATTTTCCATCTTGTTGCCTGCATTTCTTGTACACATTAAGAATTGTTATTTTAAATCCGGTGTCTGCTAATTGTCTGATCTGATGTCCTTTTGTAAATTGTTTTTTTTTTTTTTCATCGTTAGGTCTATGGGTCCACATCTAACACCTCTTTGTGAAACAGTTTTCTATCATTTGGTTCTGTTTTCTGGGATTCCTGGTCCTGGACATTGTGTGAAAACACGTGAGGAGTCCTAGGCAGCACTACTCCAAGAGGGGTCTGGGGACTGTTGCGTGAAGGTCTGCAGTGAGGGGAATCTGTGCCATCCAGCAGCGCCCGTGCCCACATCCTCCAAGGCTGGGGTGTTTCTGGTTTGCCCCACACGCTAGCCTGTAGCCCTTCCAGGGCCTCAGCTGAAAGCCTGGTGTTCCCCAGAACCCCTCCTCTTAGCTGGCCTTGAAATCAGTCCATTTTCATCTCTCCAATACACAAGATGCCAAATTCTAGATTTCCTTGTTTTTTTCATTTCTTGGCAGTTGTTTTTGCTCCATGTCTGCCTGCATGCATGGCTACTTAGTAGTCAGCAAATATCCAAGGGACAGTTCCGTAATTGCACCCTGAGGGCGGCTCTCAGGATCCTGGCCCCCGAGGCGCCCAGCTCCATCAGCCGCTGCCGCCTCCAGGCCCTGCCGTCTCCATCTGCTCCACCCCAGGGCTGGCAGGTCCCTGTTCTCAGGATCTCAGCCCCTCAGGGTTATAGTTGGTTTTTTGATAATTTTGATAGTTGTTTTTGATGAGGGAATTAGTCTAATATTGGCTGCTCCCTCATATCCACAGTGGGAATCTCTGGGGCATTTTAAAAGTTAAATATATTTATTTTTGCATAGCTAATGTGTGTTCACTGTCTTAAAGACTCGGAAAAGGTCATAGAGTGAAAGCCATTCTCCCCTGCTGGTCCCCACACGCACGCTCTGTCCTCACACACACATTGTCCTCACACGCACCCTCTGTGCTCACATACACACACTCTGTCCACACACACACTCTGTCCCCCACACACACACACTGTCCCCACACACGCTGTCCCCATACACTGTCCTCACACACACTCTGTCCTCACGCACACTGTCCTCACACACTCTGTCCCCCCCACACACTCTGTCCCCCCACGCATACTCTGTCTCCACACACACACTGTCCTCACACACACTCTGTCCTCACACACACTGTCCCCCCACACACACTCTGTCCCCCCACACACACACTCTGTCCCCACACACACACTCTATCTACTGGAGGAACTCACAGCTGGCACACATCTTGGGAGCTTCCTCCATGTCTGACACATGTGCACGTGTGTAGGGGGGGGGACTGTGCATTTGTGTGGTTGGGGGCATGCACGTGTGTATGGCGGTGGGTACACACTTGAGTGGGTGCCATCCCGTGCATTGCCCTTCATTTGTCCTTAGCGTCCTGGTCGTCATTCTCGGCACACACAGACCCTGCTCGTGTCTTCGCAGTGACCTGTGCCATGTGCTATGGTAGGTGGGATTGATTCAGCCCGTGCCCGTGGCTGGAGAAGCTGTTGCAAAGGCAGGGCGGGCCGCCTGCTGTCTCGAGGACGTCCTTGGGCAAGTCTGAGAAATGCGTGGATGGATGTACAGCAGGAAAGGGATGCCGTCAGGTCAGCAATAAAAATCATCGCTGGGATCCCTGTCGGAGGCTCGGACCACTTGGGGACTTCTCGAGTCTCCAGGACCAGGCTTGGTGCTGGCAGGAATGGGTGCTGGGATTTGCAGGAGATAAAATGACAGTACCTGCCAGGCCTGGAGGGAGCCTCAGCTCTAAGGAGGGCACTGGCCAGGAGTGTGGGTGGGGCAGGGTAGGGGCCAGGTTTGATGGGACCGTTGAGCTGGTGGAGAAGCCTAGAGGGCCCCACTCTCTCGGGGACCCCACACGCTCCGAGAGCTGAGCAGGCCCCGGTGCCCTGGCGGGCTGCAGGATCATGCCAGCCCCTCGCGTCGGGTGCAAGCCCCTGGGGGTGCCATTGAGGATTCTGCTTCTTGCTGGCCCCCACATCTTCCCCCGCAGCTGCACCTGGGAGCGTGGGCACGGGGACGCGAGGGACCAGTGAGTCCCTTTCCATCTGGGTTCCCAGGAGACCCAGAGAGGCCAGGATATGCCTACAGCTCCTTCCTCCCTCCTTCCTGACGTGAATATCCCTTTCTTCCTCCTGGCATTCCCCACTGGGCTTTTCTGCATTTCCCCATGTCTCAGCATCCGTGAAACGGGCTGTGTCTTACAGGCACGGTGTGGCGTGGCATGGCGTGGTAATTGGTGATGGTTTTGCCTTCCCAGTTATGGCATGGCGTGGTTAAATTGGTGGCACCTTTGCCCTGTGGCACATGAGAGAATGGCGTGCCTAATAATTGTGGCCTCTGTGCTTCCACGAAGTACAGCGTGGAAGTCATTTCTGGTCTTTCTGGAGGATGACAGAGGCACTGCCCCAGCCAGCACTGGTAGTTGATGGGGCCTGTGTGTTAGGTGCATGCTGTGTGCCAGGCCCTGGGGACACTGGCCAGCAGGGTGAGCCCTCCTCACTGCCAGAAGCGCTGAGCCCAGAACAGGCCCACTGGCCAGGAGGTAGCCAGCTGGGACCATGGACCCACCCCCAAAGCTGGGTGGAAGGGGCCACAGCAGGGAGGGCAAGTCTCCCCGAGCTGCAGTGACCACACCAAATGCCAGGTCTGCACCAGATGGCCCCACAGCCGGCCCTGGGCTCTGGCCATCAGGAGGCACCTGGGTGGGGAGCTGGGAAGCAAGTTGTGGTCCCAACCTGGCTGGGCATCGGGCAGGAGGGTGTTGAGTCCACACCTGTGTGCTTTCGGGGGTGGGACACGGCCCCATGTGGAGAGTGGGGTCATCTCCCCGAGGCCTACTGCATGTGGGGCACCCGTTACCTCATCACCCGGGCCTGGTCACCCGTCTGTGGTGCCCCCACATTGCCCCTCACCATTTCCACCTGGGTCCTTGTGCACCTGCTGTGCGCCTGATGCCACCAAGTTCACAAGTGTCCCTCACAGGTTGCTAGAGCTGGTCTGTGCTGAGCCGGCAGCTGCAGAGATAGTGCAGGGCATGTGCCAGGTCAGCCTCCAGATCCGTGAGCAGAGGCTGCCTAGAGTCGTGCAGGCTGCCCCGGTGGGGACAGGTGTGTAGCCCGACCTTTCCTCATTCACAATGGCTCCCTCACCAAACCCCTCCATGCTGCCCTTGAGGCTTGTCCACACCCCAGCCCCTGGTGGCCACCGACCTGTTCTCTGTCCCCCAAGTTTTGTCTCCTGGAAAATGTCATACAAATGGGATCACCAGTGTGTAACCATTTGACGTCTTCTGTGTAACAGCATGATTTGAGATCCATCCAGGTTGTGTGCCAATCATTTGTTCCTTTTCACAGCTGAGCAGTAACGCGTCATGTGGATGGTTCACAGTGTCTTTGTCCACGTGCCCATTGCAGGACACCCGGGCTGTGTCTAGCCTGGGGCATTCAAGAGTAGAGACGGGATAAGCGCTACTGTGCAGGCTGTCTTTGGAGATAAACTCCCATTTTTCTTGGGCAAATACCTAGAAGTATAATTGCTGGGTCATGAGCGTGTGTTGAACTTGATAAGAAGCCACCAAGCAGTTTTCCAGAGTGGCCGCTTTGCACTCTCCCTAGTGAGGTCAGGACGTACCAGCTGCCCCACGTCCTCGCTGGCACTTGGTGGTGTTGGTGTTTTTACATTTCGTCGCACTGGGAGGTGAGACCACATTATCAGGACATCCCAGCTGCCCCGCATCCTCGCCGGCACTTGGTGGTGTCGGTATTTTTATGTTTCACCGCACTGGGAGGTGGGACCACGTCATCAGGACGTCCCAGCTGCCCCGCATCCTCGCTGGCACTTGGTGGTGTTGGTGTTTTTATGTTTCGTCACACTGGGAGGTGAGACCACATCATCAGGACGTCCCAGCTGCCCCGCGTGTTTTTATGTTTCGCCACACTGGGAGGTGAGACCACATCGTCAGGATGTCCCAGCTGCCCCGTGTCCTCGCCAGCACTTGGTGGTGTCGGTATTTTTATGTTTCTCCGCATTGGGAGGTGGGACCACGTCGTCAGGACGTCCCAGCTGCCCCACATCCTCGCTGGCACTTGGCGTTGGTGTTTTTACGTTTCCTGCACTGGGAGGTGGGACCACAACGTGGCTTGATTTGCATTTCTCCTGTGGCTAAGGATGCTGAGCGTCTTTTCATGTACTAATTTCCATCTGTAAGTCCCCTGGGGAAGAGTCTGTTCGAATCTTTTGCCCATTCTTGAAACTGGATTGTTTGTTTTTAACTGTTGAGTATTGAGATTTCTTTATATTTTTTAGATACAAGTCCTTTGTCAGATACGTGATTTGCAAGTATCTTTCTCCAGTCTGTGGCTAGCTTGTTTTTTTATCTTCATTCAGAGATCAGAAGTTTTTCATTTTGACGAATTCTAGCTCATCAATCATTTCCATTGTGGATTGTGCTTTGGGGGGTCTTGTCTAAGGCTTTAGCTTAACCTAAGATCACAAAGACTTTCTGCAGTTTTTGTGTAGGGTGTGAGGCTGAGAAAGAGGGTGGTTTTGGTGCCGTGTGTGTGTGCGGACGGAGGCTGAGAAAGAGGGTGGTTTTGGTGCCGTGTGTGTGTGCGGACGGCCAGTTGCTCAAGCCCCATTTGTGAAGGCTGCTGCCTCCTCCATTGAATGGCTGGTGCACCTTTGTCAAAAGCCAATCGAGCGTGGCCATGTGGGTCTGTTTGTGGGTCTCCTATTCTGTGCTGTTGACCTGTCTGTCCACTTACCTGAACCACGCAGGTTTCATGACTGTAGGTTTACAGGAAGTCTTAAAATCAATGTGATTCAGCACTGTTTCTGTCCATTTGCATTTAAGTTGTATATTTCTATATCATCAAGGACTAGGGGCTCATTTTCTTGTTCTGCATTTTAACAAATGGTATACACTTTTAGGGAGTAGGCCTCCCCGTCTCCCTCCTACCCCCGCCGAGGCTCTGCTGGGCTCTACCGGGTGGCCCTGCCACTTGCCAATGCCGCCCACATCCGCACAGACTCCCTTGGTGGGGCTGTCTGTGCGGTCTCTGATGGTGTCACCTGGGCGAGTCCCCGATGACACACTGCCTTGGGGACAGGAACAGGGCTCGCCATCTGGGACGTCCTGCCGTGGTGTTGGCCCGTGGGCAGGGATCTCGGGGTGTTTTGCCTGGGGAGGTTGTGGAGCACCTCAGAACCCAGTCAGTAACGCAGGGAGTTGAGAAAAGTCAGGGTGAGGCCAGTGAGACCCGGTTTCCCTCCAGACCTGCACGGCCCCCTCCTTCTGACGTTCGTTCGTTCGTTCTTTCTGAGCGTTGTTATTGTGGTAAAGTGGACATAAGATGGGCCACTGCGGTGACTTTTACGTGCGCGGTTCAGTGGTGCTAAGTGCGTTCCCACTGTTGTGTGAGCCTCAAGCTGTCGGCTCCAGAACTTCCCATCTTCCCCAGATGAACCTCTCATCCCCATGAAACAGTCCCTCCCCATTCCCCCACCCAGCCCCAGCACCCACCCTCTGTTTCCCGCCTCCGTGGACCTGACGATTCTGGGGGCTGCCTGCGAGTGGAGCCCCGGGATGTGTCCCTCTGTGTCTGGCTGCTTCCTGAGTGGTGTCCTCCAGGCTCAGCCGCCCTCTCTCAGGCTCCTCTGGTGTCGCCCAGCTGGGAGCAGCAGGGCCTGGAAGGTACAGCGGGGCTCCTTCTAGGTCCCTGAAGGCCCCAACCCCACGCCCCGGGCTGCGTTTGTCCTTGTGTTTGCTTCGCCCCGTGTGGTCCAGGGAGGCTGCCCACCTGCCTACCCTCAGTAGCTGGGCCCTGCTGCCCAGGAGGCTGCTGCTCTGGAACCTCTTCTTGTGACCCTGGCGCACCTTCCCTGCAGGGGGGGCGGTTGTTCACCTCCATGCAGTCAGCTCATTGCTCTTTATGAGCTGTTTCCAGATGTCACCATGCCGAGAGGTTTGGAGGGCACCGTCCTGGCACCTGAGTTTCTTCACAGGGCTGTCGAGGGTGAAGGTGGCAGTTCTGCTGCGGCCAGTCCTGGGGTGACAGGAGGCCACAGGTCCCCCAGTACCCGAGACCCAGGCTCAGGAGGGACCTCGGTGTGACCGGCAGGGGCCTCTTCCTTGGTCACAAGCCCATCGAGGGGCCTTCTGCCACCCTGGGAACCCAGCTCTGGCCCCAACTCATGGGGCCTCTGAATGGCCTTTCCGGGGGCCACGAGGGATGAGCTGTCCTGTCTCTGCCGTGAACAAGTCTCTCTGTGGGTTCTCCGTTGAAGCCCAGTTGTAGCTTGGACCTTGAAGCTCAGCTCCTGCAGAGGGTGAGTTGGGGGCCGGGGAGGTGGAGGCTGCGTGAAGACATTTGAGGCACCTTTTGCAGATGAGCTTCCACTCGGTGCGGGGTATTTTTAGCCAGCAGCATCCAGTGCACGGCAAGGCAGAAATAGAAGAGGTTGTTTTGGCCGTTCTGGTGCTGACAGTCTCTGGCTCTTGGGGAGCTGGGCAGGGGCTGGGGAGGGGCGGGTGTTCCAAGCACAAACAACTTCTGCTGTTTAGAAAAACATCTCGAGACGAGGTGGTTGTGGATGGGGAATTATTTCTGTTGGTGAACTCTTTATGTAAATGCCACGCACCGCGCTGCTTCTCTGCGTGTGTAATCACAGCAGGCTGCACCGGGGGTGGGGGTGCGTAATTATGTGTTAAAATACCACCCGGGTTGCTTTGCTGTGTTCCCTGAGCACTCGAGTAATTCTGGGCTTATCCTGCAGTGCTCTGCCCCCCCCGGGAAATGCTGCCTGACCCCTGTAGCGGCCGAGCAGGGGCTGCGCACTCACCTTCGAGGCCCCATTTCTGGCCTCTGTTCTGCTGCAGCCTCTGCTCGCGTGTCCCTGGGCCTTGGGAAGCTCCCCCTCCTCCTGGGACTGACAGGCGCAGTGTGCACCATGCTCATCCTGAGCCAGTGGGTCCCTGGGGAGGGAGTGTCAGGGTGACTCCAGGGTGGGTGGTTTCAGACCCCACATGGTTCTCAGGAGTGGAACCCGTGCTGCCTTCAGTGGGGCGCCTGCTGTGGATTTGGGATGTGGGGTCCTCAGTAACCAAGGTTTCAGCCCCCCAGGGCTGGGTGGCCTGCCCCTCCCTGACAGGCGCTGGGTGTAAAGGTGACTCCCGGTGACTCCGGGACCCTCCCTGCCTCCTGCTGTCCTCAGGCTGCTCCCCAGCAGCCCCCTTGGCAGCCCCCCACGCCCCGAGGCTCAGCCACCCCTGCAGAGTTTTTCTGTGACTCTCCAAGGTGAGGGTCATGGAGGGACGGGGAACAGGGACAGCATGGCCAGGTGCACCTGCCTCTGAGCATTCTGGTGCGGCCGCAGGTGGGCTCTGCATGGAGCTGCCTGCCCCGAGCCTGCTGGACGTGCAGGTTCCACCCCACCCCCCCCTCTGCACACCTGAGACCAGCAGGTCCTGCAGGCTGCCCCCCGCCCCCCACCGGGGGACTTCCCATCACACTGAGGCTGCCAAGGGGACAGCGCCGTGCCCTCAGCAAGCAAGGTCCAGCCCTGGGTGGCCTGAGGGCCTTTCCCACCTGCAGGCTGCCCTCGTGCTATCGGGCAGGTGGAGGCTGGGCCGTGAGGCCCTCCCTGCGGGCCTTGAAGCTCAGTGGGGTGTGCAGGAGCCCAGGGCAGTGGGATTCCCTAGTGAAGGCAGCTGACTGGGCAGGTGGGCCTTGCCTTTTGTGCTGGGACACAGGAATGAGGGAGGCGGCATTCTGCCCTCACCTAAGCAGGGTGGCTGTGCGGGCAGCCTACCAGGCTGGGGTGTGAGGAGTGCCGGACTGGTGTCCATGGTGGCATGTGAGCACTGGGGGCCCGCTCAGAGGAGCTGATCTTCACCTGAGAACCCTGCTGGGCTTGTGAGGACCCCTGTGTGAGGGTGGGCCCTGTGAGGCTTCCTGGGACTCGAGGTGGCGGGGGTGGGGGGCAACAGGGAAGTGGGGGGCCCGTGGGGAAGTGGGAGCCCCAGGCATTGCTGGGCAGGATTTGGGGCCAGGGCTGTGTTTCCTCAGCCCCACGTGCCTGGTGCATGCTGGGTGTCCAGCAGGTGGTCGTCAGATGAAAGGTCTCAGTCCTGGCCCTCCATGAACACTCTAGAGGAGCTCTGTGACCCTGACAGCAGAGAGTCCTGCCCGGGGACCCCGGGGTGGCACCATGGGCTGTGTGGCCCAGGAGCCTCCGAGGGGCCCGTCTGTGGCGCGTGGTGCCATCGGGGTCGCGCTGCGCAGCTGCAGGTCCTGAGGATGCAGGGCCCCTGGCCGTCATCTGCCCCAGCAGTGGTTCGTTGGGAACAGTCCCAGACAGCAGGAGGGCTGCCCCTGGTGGCGGTGGCGCGTCTGCTGGCCTGGCTGTTGGCAAGTGTTTATGGAGCTGCTCCTTGTCAGGCCAGCACTGTCCCAGGGCTGTGTTCTTGGATGCACTGAGTCCCCCGTGTCCTTGCCCCTCAGTCGGGTGGCCGTGCCCCACTGCCCCTTGCTGGGAGCTGCTGGGAGAAGAGTTGGGGGCCACAGTACCTGTCACCCCTGCCCAGCTACCCGCCTCTCCTCCACCCAGCAGTTTTTGTGGCCCCAGCAGTGGCTGCCCTGCTGGCCCCGCTAAGCCGTCCTCCATCCTGTCGTGTGCTGTACTCTCCCTTGGGACCCCGAGCACTGAGCTGTCACTGCTGCCGGGCAAGCAGGCTCTGCATAGCACCCTCCCAGGAGTCAGCAGCTCATTCCCTGGGCCTGGGCGGGCATCCCTTGCCTCACATCTCCTGCTCACTCGTTCACAGGAGCTTCCCTGTGAGGGCAGGACCCAGGTGGGCAAGAGGGCACCAAGTAGGGATGGGGCAGGCTGAAGCCAGTCTGACCCAGGCCAGCAGGAGAGCAGCACAGAGTGGCCTCACCTGGGCCCAGGTGGGCAGAATGGGTCTAACCCAGGGTCCAGGGAGCATGGAGGGCAGGCGGGCAGACACAAGAGCAGCCCCCCAGATGCCCATCTGACCAGGTTGGTTCTGGGCCCACAGTGCAAGAGAAGCCTGAGCCAGTGCCGCTGGAGAGCCGCTCCTGCGTCCTCATCCGCCGCGACCTCGTGGCCCTGCCTGCCAGCCTCATCAGCCAGATTGGATACCGCTGCCATCCCAAGCTCTACTCGGAGGGGGACCCTGGGGAGAAGCTGGAGCTGGTGGCAGGTGAGGCTGCCTCCCACCCATCTATTGTATGCAAATGTCCTCATTTATTTATTTATTTATTTATTGCTGAGCTCTGAACAATGTACTCATCAATCAGTCAAAAAAAAAAAAAGAACATCTTAAATTTCCTCTAATTTCCTTTTAGAAGAATGTGTCATTAAGAGAAGTTATTCAATTGAATTAATTTAGCATTTTAATTGAATCCCCTGGGCTGGTCGCACTCCTGATTGGCAGGGGCTGCAATCACAATGTGTTTTAATTTAGGTCACAGATAAAACCATGTCACGTATGGTTGCCAGTCCGCCCACCCCACGAGGGTCCAGTTGCAGCCTTTGGGTAACCAAGGGAGGGTAACGGCCGGGTTCCGAGTGGCAGCTGCAGTCAAGGCGGGATCCTTCTGGCAGAACAAACACGTCCGAGTCCAGAAGCCCGTGGGGGCCGGGCCTCGCTCAGGAATATTTACCTTTTGTGTTGGATTCCTTTGGTGTCATAGTTCCTTGTAGATTTTTACGACTGTTCAAGGAGAAGATGGGGCAGGCTGAAGCCAGTCTGACCTGCGCCATACGCATCTTCTTTGGTGACTATTGGGCCATTTTCTGGGGATTTCTTCCCAGTTTTCCAGGAAGCCCCAAGCTCGGGCCCTCAGGTGCTTTCCTTGGCCACAGCCTGAGCAGTTCTGCCCAGCCCTGTCCTGTTCCTGTCCACCCCCAAAGGCTACACCTTAGGCAGCGTCTCGGGGTCTTCCCTCCCAGCAGGACGAGTGCCTCAGGTGTGAGCCACTGCCTGAGGGTTGCCTGGGCTGGCCTCGCCTTCCAGCTGCCAGGGACTTCGGTCCTCATGGGAGAGTGGCCTCCTGGGCTGCACCTGGCGGTGTTGGGCTGCCCTGGCCAGGAGGGGTAGGGACCCACCTTGCTGTGCCCTGAGCTCCCACCCTGCCCCGGCACTGCTTCTGGATGGTGAGCGCAGTGCTGGGCTGCCGGGGCTGGGTGGGCCCCTGGGGTTGGGCTCTGGGGCTCAGGTGCCTACGTGGGTCCTGGTGCTTCACATAGGTGTGGTCCCGGGAAGATACTGTCAGTCACCCCAGCCTCCAGCAGCTGTGGCCTGCGTTTGGGGTGTGGGGCTGATGGGGTTGGAGACGTGCTTCAAGTTTATGAGCTCCTCAGGAGAGCTCCTCCAGCCCAGACCCTGGCAGGAAGGGCCTGTGGGAACGGTGGGGCAGGAGACGGGCCATGGCAGGAAGAGGCCATGGGCACTCACAGGCTCCTGGAAGCAGGCGCACCTGGACATCAGTGTCCTTCGGGACGTGGCATCTCGTGGTCATTGAGCCTGGCTGTCCCCAGAAAGCAGTCCCTCCCCGTTGTTCCCAGCGGGGTCAGTCCTGCTGCTGGTCCATGCCCTCGCTCACCCAGACCCTGGTGGGACACCTGGGGTGTGGTCAAGTTTCCGAGGGTAAACAGCATAGCATGGACCTCCCTGGCCACGCCTCTGCCCTAGCTGGTTTTCCTCTTCACCCATACCCAGAGGAGGTCAGCGCTGGGCCCTGCAAAGCTCCAGCCAGACCCTCCAGCCAGGGGATTCCGTCTCCCTCATCGTTGCCTGAGGCTCTTTGGTATCTGGGACGGAGCAGAAAGGCAAAGACATGAGTGTTTCCGAAACCCAGGGCCAGAGCCAGCCCCTCAGAGTGTGTTCCCTAGGCCAGGTGCAGTGCCCCACTCCTGTCATCCCAGCACTTTGGGAGGCCGAAGTGGGAAGATTGCTTGAGGCCAGGTGTTCAAGACCAGCCTGGGCAACATAGGGAGACTTCATCAAAATTAACTGGGCATGGTGGTGGCGCCTGTGGTCCCGGCTACTCAGGAGGCTGAGGTGGGAGGATCACTGGAGCCCGGGAGGTTGAGGCTACAGTGAGCCATGATTGCACCACTGCTCTCCAGCCTGGGCAACAGAGCAAGACCCTGTCTCTAAACAACAACAAAGTGTGTTCCCGGGGAGGGAGCTGAGGCTGGGGGGCCGCAGCATAGCGGAGACAGCTTGGAGTTTGGGGCTCGTTGGGGAGGGTGGGGGGCGCCGTGGCTTTCCCCACCCCCTGCTTAGTTCCATGTGTGATTTGGGACCTGCTGGGGCTGGCCTTGGCCATGGCCTCTCCTGGTGACCAGCAGGTGGGACCTCAAATTGCTCCTCCCCCAAAAAAAGTCCTAGAAGCTCCCAGCTCCTCCCCACCCTCCCCCTCACCCGTCTGTGTGCCTCTTCGGACCCTAGTGTCCCAGGAAGGCCACGAGCCCTTTTTCTGTTTGGCGGCTGCAGGCTCTGGGGTCTACATCACACGTGGCCAGCTGATGAACTGCCACCTGTGCGCAGGGGTGAAGCATAAGGTCTTGCTGCGGAGGCTCCTGGCCACCTTCTTTGACAGGTAGGTCGGGGCAGGGGTGCTGGAGGGCATAATGGAACTGCGGAGGGTTCTGGCTCCTTTAGCTGTGAGCTATCTGATTGTCCAGGGTTGTGGCATTGAAAGCCCTCTTGCATTCCTGACTTCAGCGGTGGCCGGTGAGCCCCAGGACAGTGGAGAGGCTCCCAGGGGAGGGAGAGGCTGTCTTTCATGGCCTTTCTCAAAGGGGCTTGTGGATGCAACCCCCACAACAGAAAAAGTGAAGAGCCACACTTGTTCTGTTATGCGGATGGGACGACAGAACCCTTCCTGAGGACACAGCAGCTTCCTCAGACGTCCCCGGAGTCCCTGAGGACAAGGCTCGGGTCACCTTGCAGCCCCATCACCCGGTCATCTTCTCAGCCCAGACGCTTTTCCTTTGTCCTGTCCTTTAGAGGGTGGCTGGGCCGGCTCCTGCCACTGGGACACACGCAGACCAGCCAAGGGTGAGGCCAAGTGGCCTCCCAGCGGGGCATTCTCGTGGGCGGGTCGCCTCCAGGTCCCCTCCCCGTCATCCTCACCCTGCCTGCCTTTCCTGTCCCTCCACCAGGAACACGCTGGCCAACAGCTGTGGGACCGGCATCCGCTCATCCACCAGCGACCCCAGCCGGAAGCCGCTGGACAGCCGGGTCCTGAACGCTGTGAAATGTAAGAGCTTGGGGTGTCTCGGGTGGGTGGGGCCGGGGCTGGGTTCAGATCCCAGCCTGAAGAGGACTGGGTGGGCCCCGGGGGTGCTCCTGGCCACCTGCAGCTTCCGTCCCCGGGGGCCGAGCATGGTCTGATTGAGGGGAAGACGAGGAGAAAAGAGCAGCTCTCAGAAGCCAGGTCTTGAGGTGTTAACGTTCTTGGTAGGTTTCCAAGTGTGATGAATTCAGCTGCGAAACTATTTTAATATGTGAAATAGATCTAATTTTCCTTTTTGAACAAAACCCCTTATTTACATTTTGCGGTTATTTTGAGCCTTTGCCATCTGTTCGGCCGGCTTCTGCCTCCCGTTCTTGGGCGTGTGGGGGCGGAGCCCGGTCCATCTCCAGGGCAGACCGCCACCCCCGGCCCGCACCCCAGATGTGGAAGATGCTGACTGCTGCCGGCTCGCACCAGGTGGCCAAGGGCACAGCCTCCTGTGGCCCTCGGCCCAAGAAGCACTATCTTGTTTTCTTCCTTTAAAAAAAAAAACCTTGTGAGGCAAATTCAGTTTTACAGCAAAAAGGGGCCTTTGCGGCCAGGAGTTACGGTCCCAAAACGTGGGGTGGCAGCCGAGGCTCTGGGATGATTCTGGGAGGGACCGAGGCAGACGTGGCCCCTGGGACCTGCCTCTAGGCTTCATACCGTTGGGAGGAATGGCCCGGCCTTGGCCTGGGCTCCTGCCAGAGAAAGGAGGCGAGTGTTGCTGAAGTGATGGCTTCTGTTGCTCCCTTCCTCCAGGCTGGGACTGGGACGGGAAGGGGTCTTGTTATTCCCAAGAGGGGGACCCTCTGACCAACCGGTTCCCGTTAGCCGGTGGGGCTATGGAAGCCCAGAGAGATTGAAAACAGGCCTGAGCCTCACAGCTGGCGGATGACCAAGGCTGCTGGGCCTGACCAGGCCAGAGACTATTCCAGACGAATGGGGGGGGGGAGGCCTCCCAGGCCGAGCAGTGAGAAACGTGACCTCTGGTCTTCTGGCTGAGCCCAGGAGAGCTCCAGGTGGTCACATGGGCCCCAGGAGTGGCCAGGGAGGCTCATCCAGGGCATCATGGTTCTGTGGCCTTGGGGAGGGGCAGGCCTCCCAGCAGGCAGGTGGCTGAGCTCACGCCGCCCCGTCCTCACAGTGTACTGTCAGAACTTCGCCCCCAGCTTCAAGGAGAGCGAGATGAACGTGATCGCCGCGGACATGTGCACCAACGCCCGCCGCGTTCGCAAGCGCTGGCTGCCCAAGATCAAGTCCATGCTGCCGGAGGGCGTGGAGATGTACCGCACGGTCATGGGCTCCTCCGCCGCCAGTGTGCCCCTTGACCCTGAGTTCCCGCCCGCCGCGGCACAGGTGTTCGAGCAGCGCATCTATGCTGAGCGGCGGAGCGACGCCGCCACCATCGTGGCTCTGAGAACTGACGCCGTGAATGTTGACCTGAGCGCCGCCGCCAACCCCGCCTTTGACGCCGGCGAGGAGGTGGACGGGGCTGGCTCTGTCATCCAGGAGGTGGCCGCCCCGGAGCCGCTGCCCGCCGATGGTCAGAGCCCCCCACAGCCGTTTGAGCAGGGCGGGGGCAGCCCCAGCAGGCCCCAGACGCCGGCGGCCGCGGCCCGGAGGCCGGAGGGCACCTATGCAGGGACTTTGTAAGCGGAGCTGGGTGGCTGCGCGAGGGACCGAGTACTAGAGCTGCTTGCATGCGTTACTAATACAAACAAATGTGATCAAGCCACTTACCTACTGAACTGCTACTGTTGCCTGAGAAAAATGTGATTTTTATTCTGCTTGTATTTAAAATTGATGAAGGAAACAAATGCATTCATTATACTGTAAACAATTAGGCCACTGGCAGCCTCCTGCGAGGAAGCTCCCAGGGCTCCCTTTTGATATTCACAAGGTCGGTCTCCAAGTGTAGCTTCCCTCCCCCTTCTCGGGGAGGATGGGAGGCCGCCAGGTCCCTAGTGCCCAGCCCTGCCCCTTCCTCCCTGCCCTTCCTGCTCCTTCTGCCCAGAAGACGAAGCAGGGGCCAGCAGTGGTCTGTGGCGAGGGGGCTGGGGTGTGCGTCACTGACCCTTCCTTCCTTACCCATGGAACCCCTCTGGGGCGACAGGGCAGGGCTCAGGCCCCAGGGCCCTAATCCCTCGTTTTTCCTTCTTCGGAGACTCGGGGCCAGGCCCACCTGTGTGGGGTGTGTGCACGAGTGTGTGTGTGTGCGTGCGTGTGCAGGGGTGTGGTGAGGGGGCAGTGATGGCTGTGGCCCACCCCTCAGGGGGTGGAGAAAAGGGTACTTTACTCTGCCCCCACACCCTGTCCTTGTTCTGTCCGATCCGTCTCGGCTCTGCAGCCCCTCGGTCCCCTGACCCCAGGGCACCGCTGACCCCGCCTGGCCTCCCACTGTCCTGCCCGGGCCCACTGTGGGACCTGCACAGCTGATGTAGCGCCCGCCGCCCTCTGCTGCCTCAGCCACTTTGCGATTATGCTTGTCTTGTTTTTGGTAGGTTTTGTCGTTAATTTAGATCTATTTCATATATGGTTTGGAAACTTTCAGACTCAATAGAACAAAAACTTTGAGTGGGATGGGTGTCCCTGTCCCCAGCCCACCATGGCTTGGGGTGGGTCATCTGTGGCCGTCAGGGTGCATCCCCCTGCCCCCCGCCCAGGGCCAGGGACCACTCGTCTCCCACTGGGGGAAAAAAGGGGGTCCCAGGTGGGTGACTAGTATGTGTGAAGCTGAGCTCAGGGGCGGACCTGGGGAGGGGGGACTCTGCTCGGGCAGGAGGCAGCGGCCAGGGCTGGGCCAGGGCGAGAGTGGGTCCTCCCAGTGCTGGGATCCCCGTCTGCCTTGAGGGCTGTGCATGGATGGAGGGTGCCTGAGGCTGCAGGCAGGGGACGGCCAGGACAGGCCTGGGCTGGGGCAGTTGGAGGTGTGGGCACTGGTAAGGGACAGAGGGTTAGGGATCGTGTTGGGGGGCCAGGGACAGTGGAGGAAGGGCCCATGGAAGATGGGCCTGTTTGGTTTGAGGCTGGAGTGCTTCCTTTGAAATTTAATTACTGTTTTTTAAGTGGTAGGGCTCACAGACTGTGTGAAGTCCTGTGTGAAGTGCTGGTGTGGCCACCTACCCAGGTGTCCCTCCCTTTTGTTTTGGGGGCCTGTGTCCTTGTCCAGGGGCAGCCCTCCTTCCCAGGTGTGGCCAGAAGAACCCCCCATCCCAAGACTTGAAATG
Source organism: Hylobates moloch (assembly GCF_009828535.3). Taxonomy (NCBI): domain Eukaryota; kingdom Metazoa; phylum Chordata; class Mammalia; order Primates; family Hylobatidae; genus Hylobates; species Hylobates moloch. The sequence goes on along the minus strand of NW_026652285.1, from coordinate 108,104,363 downwards.
TCTGTTGCTCACCTCTGTCCCTCCAGAACTCGGCTTCCCTATCTGCACGCGCAAAACAAGTGCAGCCTTGCACCCATCAGCACCCCCTCTCGTGCACACACAGGCCGGTGAGCGGTGGCCGATCAGCGCACCCCACTCCCCCAACCCCCACAACCCATCAAGCGGAGGCCGCCCCCGCTAGGGGAGGACCATGTGCTGCACCCTGGCCTGGGGACCTACAGGGTGTGGGTTAGACGCATTCTCACTGGGCGGCTCCTTTCTGCCCCACGGCCCACCCCTGTGGCGAGGCCCTAGGAGACCTCGCGTGGGGCCGCCTCTACAGACTGCACTCAGCCTCCTGGGCTGCCTCCAGCCAGGCCCAGCACGTGCCTGCCCTCCAGAAAAATACGTCGCTTCCCAGAAGGAGGTGGGGGACCATGGGCAGGCACTGTGGACTCTAACCTCGGCCCTTCCACCCGTTCCTCAGGGCCCAAGTCCAGGGGGACCAAGGCCTGCATTCCTAGGGCCAGAGGTGGCTCAGCGGTGCAGAGGCATCCAGACCTTCTGCTGAACTAAGAACCACCCAGCCTGGAGGGAGCGTCTCTCTGCCTCTTCCTCCCCTGTCTTGGGCCCAGGTGGGGTTGGAGCCCCCATGGGGCCCGCTGGGAACCTGGACCAAGCCTTCCTCAGAGCTGGGAGGAGGCCACGGGGCGGAGCAGGGGTGGGTAGGGGAGGTTGAGCTGCACTTGAGTTCCCTCTGGAGTTTCCTTCATCTGCCCCACACCCAAATTTGCACTTTAATTTGACCATCCCTGGGGGCCTGGCTGCTGACAGAAGGGCTCTCTCTGCCCTCCACTCCAAAGTGGGTGCCCCCCCCCCACCCTTGGCCAGGATAGGGAGGGAGCCGCTGGCCGCTGCCGGAGGTGGTAGCTGCACAGAGGACGCCTGACTGCTGCTCAGGCCTGCACAATGTCCCGTGGCCCCTTCCTCACTCGTTTGTAATCGCCGTCTGTTTTGTTGTTCTGGGTAAGGAAGGCAAGAGCTATAGATAAAACTTAAATAATAATAATTTAATGTGAATGGGTTCTGAGCTCTCCCTGCGCCCCGGGTGGGCCAGGCCGAGCATTTTGCACTAATGTGTCCCACGGTGGGCGTGAGCCGGGAGTGTCTGCGGACGTGCGTGGCTGCTGAGCGGACCTGTCGTGTGCTCCCTCCGCGTCCTGAATGTACCGTGGGGCGGGGGCGGCGGCCCGGGCTCGGAGGGGCCTTCCAGAGTGCCTTAGCATCCTTTGATCATTTTTCCCAAGGAAACCAATTACGAAAGCCGGACCCTTCCCTCCTTTGTTTACAAGATGACTAATTCCAGAATCCGGGGTTGTCCTGTCCTGTGAGTGTGACCCTGACTCATCCAGACCCTGTAGAGAGAGACGAGCCACTCAGTATTTATGAGATGTCTGCACCTTTATCCCTAAGCCTGACTATTAGCAATATGCATATCCTATATAGAATCTATTACAGAGCTACGTTATCTCCACACCTTTTGAGGAGGACAGAAGGGACTGGACCGTGTTGGAGCTGCCGCCTGGCAGGTGGTGGGCCTGGGACCTAGCCGCCTCTCCTGCCCTGCCCTCCTCTTCCCCAAGGGGATGGGCCCAGGAGGCAGCTGGGTTGCATGCAGAGGTCCAGGAGGGACTGGAGGTGTGACAGATACTGTGAGCCCGGCGGGCCGCGCCTGGCTGGGTGCCTCGGTACTTGAATTCTGTCTTGTTTTCCGCACTGTGTCTGCCCACCCGAGTTCTCTGTTGTCACTTAACTTTGCATTGGATTTGGTTGTTGTACTTTGCCCCTGAATGTGGACGAAGCTGTGGGCAAGAGGTCAGCGGGACCCGCCTGGGTGTGCCGGCATTGGCCTCTGCGGGTCGGGGCTCCTAGAAGATAGGAGCCGGCTGCCTGGCCTCCTTTCTCCTCCAGGAAGAGTCATTCTTTGGCAATTGTGTTTCGAGCCCGGAGGAAAGCAGAAGGTAGGGAGGGAGGGCTGGTTGGCCCTCGGGGCTGGTCCCCCTCTGAGGGGACTCTAGTTCCTGACCCTGACCTGTCCTCATTCCACAGCTGAAACTAAGCACTGGCCCAGTCCCCCCACCCCACCCAGCTGTGTACTGCCTGGGTTCCCCTCAGGAGGGAAATTTTTATGGAAACATCTTGGCAGCAAGTGGAAAAAGGTCTGTGGCCCATGAACCAACTGAAAACTCCAAGAAACCTCTGTCTGCCTCTGCCTCTGCCAGCAGCGAGGCCTAAATGCAGAATCGAGAGCTCGTAGCTGTCCTCAGCTGTAACTACTGTTTCAGAATGTTGCTGCTGCATACATTTGTCATGTCAGCCAGCCAGCTCCGTGTGTGTGTGCACGCGTGTGTCTGTGTGTGTGTGTGCGTCTGTGCATGTGTGCACCTGTGTGCGTGTGCGTGTCTGTGTGTGTGTGCATGCGTGTGCGCGCCTGTGCGTGTGCGCGCGTCTGTGTGCGTGTGTGCGTCTGTGTGCGTGTGCGCATCTGCGCGTGTGCGCACGTCTGCGTGTGTGCGTCTGTGTGCATCTGTGTGTGCATGCGTGTGCGCATCTGCACGTCTGTGCGTGTGTGCGCGCGTCTGTGTGCGTGTGTGCATCTGTGTGTGTGCGTCTGTGCATGCGTCTGTGTGTGTGTGCGTCTGTGTGCATGTGTGCGTCTGTGTGTGTGTGTGCGCGTCTGTGTATGTGCGTATGTGTGCGTGTGTGCGTGCGTGCACGTCACCACCGGAGCATTTAGGGTTTGGTACAAGATGTTTCTAAAATGGCAAAGGTTTTTCGTGTTTGTTTGTTTTGTTTCTTTGGAAGAAGAAAAGGAAAGGAAAATTATGCAGAATCGAAAGCATTCAGACCGGACGACCTGCTCGTATTCCGATCAGTCGCTTCCATTGTCAGCATCGTACACATGATTGTGATTTTTATGTCAAAAGAAGCCAAAACTTGCAATACTATTTTTAGCAGACAAAAAAAAGAACTAAGTATAAAATGTATAAATATTTTTGACTTGAACATTTGGATGGCACTGGGTGCAAGTAGAACATCCATCCTTTGGATGGAATGTTTGGAAAAAAGAGACTTTTAAAAAGGAGACGGTTGTTTTAAAGAGTCTGTTTAGGGGTTAAAGTACTGTAACTCACGACTGTTAAAAAATAAATTTTCCTGTGCTGTAAAGGAAGGTTTCACAGTACCACTGAGTTAGATTTCAGCCACAGATGCTTAGCTTTTTTTTTTTTTTTTTTTTTTTTTCTTTTTTTTTAAGGAGGAAGCCTTTGTTTTGTTTTCCTGAGCCCTCACTCTCTTTTTGTGCTGTTACTCGATAGAGTCAAGACTGTTACTTTTTAGCCATGGCTGACATTGTATCAATAACTAAAACTGAAACATCCAAAAGCGAACAGGGAAACCGAGGGCTTCAAGCGTGCTCAGAGCTGTTTCAGACAGTGGAAATCCATGACAAGCGAACAAAAGGATGTGATCATTAATTGTAAAGCGCTTTGTAAAATTCACATTTACAAAATAATAAAGTCAGTTCAAATCTAAGTTTCCTGGACTTGGCTGGGCCCTGGGGGGTTTGGGGGAGACACAGAGAGCCAAGGTTGGGCTGTTGAAGGCAGGGTGGCCAGTGGTCCCCCAGGGGCAGCCTCAGGACCCCTGCCCTTGTTAGCGGCGTCCCCAGGCCACACAACAGGGCAGGGATCTGGCTGTGGGGTTCAAGGCCACCTGACCCATCTCTTGTTCTCCCCAGTGTTTTACAAGGGAAGGGGCAGGTGGGTAGGATGTCTGCAGGTATTAGTGTGCCTGCTAGAGGGGGGCCCTGTCCGGACCCCCAGGCGACCTGCCAGGGTCGGGGGGGTCTCCTTTTCGGGACCTTGGTTTTATTGTCTGAGAAGTGCGGCAGCCCCTTCACCTGCCTCACCTGCCACCCAAAAGGTGTGTGGCTTCCTTTTTCCCTCCCCCTCACCTACCCCCTCCGGGGCCACGTCTGCCCCCAGGTGAACAGAGAGACAAGTGCAGGTAGGCAGAGCTGGGCCCTCGGGGTTGGCCTTCTCTCCAGCTCTGGGGCTGGTGTTCTGGGGTTCAGGCTGCGTGGCCAGCCCCACTCCCTTTTGCTCCTCTGGTGTATTCACAAGGACAGGCCGAGTGCTTTGCAATCATGTGTCCTGCAGACCTGGGGTCCTGCTGGGCCCTTGATGGGTGCCTCCTACGTCTGGAAGCACTTTCCTCTGGATACCTTCATGGTGGGCTCCTCACTTCCTGCTGTCCTGTGAGGGTCTTGTCCAGGGGACCACCCTGATCACCTTATGGGCACCCCTCCCTGGCCTCTCTTCCCCTTTCGCAGGGTTCATGGCCCCTGCCGTACTGGAGGGAGGTGGTGGATTTATTGGGCAGGGCTTCATGGCCGTGTTCCCAGAAGAGGGTCCTCTGGCGCCAGCATAGGGAAGCCCCTGATGTCTTAAATGGATGGATGTGGTTTCCGTATGGGCCCCCTGGATGGAAGGGCCCATGTGGCACGGGGATGGCAGCTTGAGGTCACCCTGAGCCGTTGCCTCCTACAGGAGCCACATCACCACACTGTCCGCACCAGGAATGCCCAAGGGGTCTGTTCCCCAGTGGGGACCAGGGAACACGGAGTGTTGCGGTCCCCATCCCACCACCAAGCCCAGCCCCAGGCCGCCACGGTAAGTGTGTCCAACTCAACTTCCTTGGAGAAGGAGCAGAGCCCCCAGCTCTCAGGGCCGGCACCTGCCTGGCTGGTGGGGAACTTGGTGAGGACAGACAGCTTGGATGTGCACCTGCAAGACCCCAAATGCCCCACCCAGGTGGGTCCCAGGCCCCCCGCAGAAGCTAGGACTGCTGAGGCCTGGGCGGCCCAGTTAGGGGAGGGAGGGTCGTGGAGAATGCCCCACTTCGGCCCAGGAATCCCGCCACTCTGGGAGGGGGCCTACCCAGCCCAGTCCTTCTCCGCCAAGTCGGCCCTGGTTTTCCAAGGAGGAGGGGGAGCCAGGCACCTGCTGCCCATCCCATCCCCTGTCCCCCATCCCCCGTCCCCTGTCCTTCCGGTGGCCGCCTCGCCCTTGCAGCCCTGACAGAAACCGGCTGAGGCATCAGGAGCCTTGCATGGGCCTCCCACCCCCTTTGTCAGTTTGGACAGGAGGAGGGCGCTGCGTCAGCAGGACCCACGGCTTTGTCCCCGGCCCTTTGTGCTTCTGCACAAAAGGGTCAGGAGCCCTGGGTGGGGGAGGGGCCCAGGAGGGAGCCGAGCCCAGAGTCTGGAGAGGGAAGGGTGCCTGCGGGGAGCCCGAGGGGCTGGGTTGGGGCCCTGTGACCACCCTCAGCCGCTTTGGGTCTCGCGTGCCTTCTGGCACCCGTGGGATGGACAGACCCCACTCTGATGAGGAGACAAAGGCTCCTCAGGCTGCCAGTGAGAGCACCCCTGCCTTCACCCACCTCCCGGCCTGATTCTGCTGTTACAGAGGGGCTGGGCGACGTCCAGCCCTTCCCTGTGCCTGTCCCACCAGGCGGCCTGTGAGGGGTAGGCTGGCCAGACATTCTGTTTGGTGGTGGACATAGGATCCCCTCTTGGGGAGGAACCATGGTGGGAGCAGGGAGACTTTCACTGGTAAAAGGAAGGAGGGCGAGGGCAGCAGGTTAGGGGCAGAGGGCCCCTAGCTGCACAGCCGGAGTGGCTGACCCTGCCGCGGGGCACTGTAGCCCTCAGGCCAGGACTCTCTCTGGTCTCAAAGATGGGAAGGTGTCTGGCAGTGGACACCTCAGGCTGGGAGAAGATCCCTGGGGCAGAAAGGGGGTGGGGTGGGTGGTGGGAGGATGGGCGTCATCTGGCCACCCAGAGGAACCCAGCTCCCATGACCTCTTGATCACTAGGGGCCCCACATAGATCTGAGCACACAGGGGTGAGGGGCAGGAGGTAGATTGAGTGGTGGGGTGTCCACAGGATTCCACGGGCTGTAACAGAGTTGTGGGGTGGAGAGGCTTGGAGAGGGCTGGATCCCCGCCCTCAGGGCGAGGGCCCGAGGCCACACCCTCTCCTTGGGGCTCCCTGGGGATCTGTGGCCACCCTGGAGGGCTGGAGCTGGGAGCAGGTAGAGGAGACCTGGGGTGGGGTTTGGGGGAATTCCAGGTAGCCCCACTGGAAATGCAGCAGAAGTGAGCTGAGGGCTGGGCTTCCAGAGGGAGTGGGGAGCCGCTGTGGAGGGGCCGCCTGGCTGCCTGGGACCCCACCGGGCTGAGGGAGGTGACTCTGGGTGGGCCAAGGGTGCCGAGCAGGCCTGGAGGTGGGAAGGTTCCCGATGACTGGAAGTCCCCACCCAGCCTCTCCAGGGCCCCTCTCCCAGGCAGGGCTCAGCTGCCTGGGGAAGGCTTGGGGGCCCAGAGATAGACGAATTTGGGTGGGGTGCACGGACCCCTCAGTGGGCAAACAGCCAGGCTGAGCCAGCAAAGGAACTGGGTCTCTGCCAAGCACCATTCCCACCCGCCCTCGAGACCCAGGCTGGGCAGACCGGGCGTCCTGAGGTGGCGGCAAGGGCCTCGAGATGAGGCCAGGGCTGGCTGAGGTGTGTGGCTGGCCCCGGGCTCCAGCAGGTAAGATGAGGCCACCTGGGGAGGTCACTATGTGTCCCTCCGGCCCCCGTAGTCGAGCAGGTTCTGGAATGGGGCTCCCTGAGCACCAGCGTTGGGTGCCTGCGCTGGCACCAGGAGGCAGCTCTCCCTCGCACGGGAGCTTCAGGGTGCCCCCCCTCCTTCCAAGCCAAGTCCTTGAGGAGCCAGCTCCATGGCGCCCACCCTCACTCCCCTCAGCCCCTCTTCCTGGAGTCCTCTTGAGGGCAAACCTAGGCTCCCTCTCAAGGAAGCAGCTGCTGCCCCGCTGTGGGCTGCACTCGGGAGGGAGGGAGGGAGGGTCACACGGGACAGTCAGGAGGCAGAGAGACGGAGGGACAGGCAGACGGACAGAGGGACGGAGGGACGGACGGCCTCAGAGGCCCTGGGCACGTGTCTTCATCCCTGCTCCTCCCTCCCCTCCAGCTGGGAGGCTCCAGCAGCCCAGGAATGTCCGCAGCTCTGGCTGCCCACCGGGCCCTGTTTCCCCGGCTGTCCCATGTCCCTCATCAGTCGGCCAGGACCCTTCCTGGAGACCAGGCACTTCCCAGTGACGAAGGGGCTCTGGGACAGAGAAGACCTGGTTCAAGGTTGGGGTTGGGGCCTGTGAGCTGGTGAGAGGGGACGTGTCTTTCCAGGCGCCTCAGCCCAGGGGTGGCCCTGAAACTGGGATCCCAGCACAGGGTTGAGGTCTCCTTCCTACCACACCCACACATTGAGGTGCCAGCTGTCCCTTCACCTCGCCCCACCCGCACCACGAGGGGCTTCCTCTGCTCTCCTCCAAGGAGGGACAGATTGGGCTGTTTGGCCCTGTTCCTCAGGGAACAGGGTGACATGGAGGTGGCTCTTTGGGAAGGTTGACAGTAGCAGTGGCAGGAGCCTGCACAGTGGCCAGTGGAAGCTCAGGACACTTGTGAGGGAGTCAGCACCAGAGCTGGGGTGGGCACTGGGCTCAGTCTAGCCGTCCTGAAGGCAAAGAATCCTTCCTGGGGCGCCCTCAGACCAGCCTGGCTGCAGCCGGGCAGGTGGAGTTCTGCCGGATGGGGGTCCCTGGGGAGAAGCACTTGGGTGGCCCCAAAAACCCTGCAGGACACCACAGTCACGGCAGCGCCCCTCCCCACTGCCCAGAGGTGCAGCCGCCCAGAGCCCATGAACGGATGACAACCCACAAACAAGGTCCATCTACCAAGTGCAGCACGATGCGCCCTAAAACAGGGATGCACCCCAAGGGAAGGAGGCTTGGTGAGAGAAGCCAGGCTGACAACTCCCTCCTGCAAGGGTCCACTTTGTGAGGTACCCAGTCAGCAAAATCACAGAGACAGGATGTAGGATGGAGGGGCTGGGCCGTGGGTGCAGGATCCAGTGTTTCATGGGGGCAGAGCTTCAGTTGGGGAAGATGGAGGCTTCTGCAGATGGAGGGTGATGGGTGCACGACAAGGTGACTGTGCTCAGTGCCACTGAGTCATGCACTGAAAAATGGCTAAAATGGTGGATTTAGAGCATATGTATATAGCTGGGCACGGTGGCGCACGCCTGTAATCCCAGCACTTTGGGAGGCTGAGGCAGGCAGATCACCTGACGTCAGTAGTTTGAGACCAGCCTGGCTAACACGGTGAAACCCCGTCTCTACTAAAAATACAAAAATTAGCTGGGCGTGGTGGTACGCACCTGCAATCCCAGCTACTCGGGAGGCTGAGGCAAGAGAATCACTTGAACCCGGGAGGTGGAGATTGCAGCGAGCCAAGATCATGCCACTGCACTCCAGCCTGGGTGACAGAGCAAGACTCCATCTCAAACAAAACAAAACAAAACAAACAAAACAAAACAAACAAAACAAAACACAAAAACATATATAGTACGTGGATATATTTAAAGACAGGGTGGGGAAGAGAAACCAGTCCCCCAGGAAAGGCTGCCGGGAGGACCAGGCGGGGCAGGGATTGTGGCTCGTGGCTCGTGGCCTGTGGCAAGCCTCAGGCCCCGTGCAGGGAGGCCAGGAGCAGCTGCAGAGGGAGGCCTTTCCCGGCACATTCTGTGTTTCCCAGCAGTGGCTGTGGGTTCACTCAGGGCCTGCAGGAGAGGAGAGGATTAAGCAGAGGCGCCCTCAGCCGAGCCAACCTGACTGCAACCCTGAGGCAGCTCCCGCACCCAGGAGGGGCCGGTGTCCATGAACGGGCCACGCCGGTCAGCCTTCAGGGCTCCTTTAGAAGCTGAAGCCAGGTTCTTGCTGACGAGGGCTAGGCGACCCGGCCAGGGCTGGGGGCTGGGAGTGAGTCTGAGAGAGATGGAGGCTCATTGCTCTAAACAAGTAGCTCAGGGAGGACCCAAGTCCGTCTCTTTCTGGAAGCCTCTGCCATGGGTCTTTCCCCGGTAGCCTGAGTCGGACGAGCTTGGAGGAAGGGTTGACCCCAGGCCCCCCCGACCAGGGCAGGGAGCCCCCCACCCCCTGAAACCCATCACTTCCCCAGCAGGGGCCTGCACCTGTCTCCCATGCCAGCCCTGCCCAGTTGATGCCCTCAGAATCCTGCCCCTTCCCCCAGGGGCCTCACTGCTGCGCACCCCACTCCTTTCCCTCCCCACTGCTGAAGCTTTGACCAAGCAGCCCCCCTTTTTTGTGGGAGCAGCCCCATGCAGCAAAAACCATGCCCAAACAACACTGGAACACCCGTCTGATGCCACCTTTTCATGAGACCGCCCTGTTCTGTGCCTCAGTTTCCCCACATGTTCAGCCAAGGGCATGACCTGCATCAGGCTCCTCACATTTACTGTGCTGCCAACCCCCTGGGCATCTCGTTAGTGCACAGATCTGGCTCTGGGGGTCTGGCGTGGGCCTGGACTGTGCATTCAACATTCTGGCCACACAGAGTGAGGCCGTAAGGGCATCCCTCCTGCCCAGAGAGGACGGCCCACACTCTCTGGTGGAGAGACCTGGCTTCTTCCTCATACAGCACAGACTCGTGTGCAGAGACTACACGGACCCAGGACAGCCTCACGCAACACTCGCTGCATCCGGCTTTGTGGTCTGCAGGCCTCGTCCAGATCGGGGTACTCCGTGCATCTTTGCTCAGCTTCCCTTTGCCGGGCTCATGGGAACACCGGGGTGGAGGTGTCCTCACGGCCCGCCTGAGAGGCATCTGAGGTCCTCGCCGGAGATGTGCCCGTATGCCGCCCCCTTACCAACACCGGGGCTTACGAATGGTTTCCCTTTGTACCAGATGGATGAGTGTTAAAAAAACATCTTCCTCTGACCTGTATGGTAGCAAATCTCAGTCAGCAGTCACACTCGCACGTCCACAGCCATCCTGTGCCTGTCCCGGCCACGTGCACGCTTCTCCTGGCTCACCACGGAGCCCTGTCCTGGGCCTGCAGGCCTTCCCAGCTCACTGGGCCTCTGTGGCTGTCACATTGCTGTGGGGTGGGCATTGGCCCAAGAGAAGTTCCGAGTTTCTCTTTTTATTTATTTATGTATTTATGTATGTATGTATGTATGTATGTATTTATTCGAGACAAGAGTTCCGCTCTTTCACCCAGGCTGGAGTGCAGTGGCATGATTTCGGCACATTGCAACCTCTGCCTCCCAGGTTCAAGTGATTCTCCCACCTCAGCCTCCCAAGTAGCTGGGATTACAGGCACCCGCCACCACACTCAGCTAATTTTTGTATTTTTAGTAGAGATGGGGTTTCACCATGTTGGCCAGGCTGGTCTCGAACTCCTGACCTCAGGTGATCTGCTCGCTTGGCCTCCCAAAGTGCTGGGATTACAGATGTGAGCCACTGTGCCCGGCCTAAAGTTTGGTGTTTTTATATCCACTCATCTTGTACCCTCCTCCGACATGCCAGATATACTTGCTTGCGTTTTTCTCTTTGACGCTGGCGCCTGAGATCTGGGTCTGCTGATAATGGGGTTCTGGAAGACTTGGCTGGTCAGATGCTGAGCAGGGGAGGATAAAGCACCCTGGGGCCCTTCCTCTAGGGAACACCCCTCCCTGGGGCATGGCTGGGCCGCCCCTGCCTGGCTGCTGACAGTGTGGGCCTCACCGCCTCCCAGCCTCTGCCTTGCTTATGGTATTTGCACTAAAACCATTTCCCCGCCAGTGGCTCACGCCTGTAATCCCAGCACTTTGGGAGGCCGAGGCGGGCGAATCACTTGAGGTCAGGAGTTTGAGACAAGCCATGGTGAAACCCCATCTCTACCAAAAATACAAAATTAGCTGGGCATGGTTAGGCAACCGGGAGGAGGAGGCTATAGTGAGCCAAGATCATACCACTGCACTCCAGCCTTTGGCCACAGAGTAAGACTCCATCAAAAAATATAAAAATAAAACCATTTTCCATCCACCCAGAGCTGCCCGCAGTGGAGGGGTGGAAAGAGAGAGGGTCCCACTGCCGGGGGGAGGGGCTGCTCTAGGCCCATCTCAGTGTCACCAGAGGCCAAGTCACCAACAGACGCTGCAGAGGCCTTGCGGGGCACCAGCAGTCTGCTCGCCCCAGAACAGCCAGGCATGACCACAGAATCGGAGCTTGGTGACTGGAGTCTGCATCAGAAGGGACACGGGGCCCATGACACAGGTCCCAGGGCTGGGGCAGGTCCCTGGGCAGCACCTGTCTGTTCTGGCTTCAGTTTCTGGAATCAGAGTCTTGAGGCTGTGAGAACTGGCAGCCACAGCCAAGGGCCGGCAGGGGCGTCCCACGCTTTTTGTGAGCGAGGCCGGGGAGCCCTACTCCGGGCTGGCATCTCACCTGGCGTGTGAGCGCACCTCCAGTGCCAACCTAGCCCAGGTGCTGGCCAGGGGGCAGGAAGCTGATGACAGTGTCCCTCCTCCATCATAACAGTGGCTGTGGCAGAAAGAGGCCCCCAGGCCTGAGCACAGAGGGGCTGGCAGGATTCTGGAGCCGACCCAGAGGCGCCTGTGCCTCCCTGGAGCAGCAGGGCTGGCAGCCTTGGTTCCTGACAGCGCCAGGGGAACCACGGAGGCTCCTCCTGCTCCTCCTGGTTCTCTGTGTGCCCAGCCCACCAGGCTCCAGCTCCTCGCACCCAGGGGAGGAGGAATGGGGGTCACCTCCCGTCGGAGTCCCTGGCTTGGGAACCACGGTGGTCAGTCAGGAAGCTTGAGGGACTGCTGCATTGGCTTTAAAACTCAGGCTCCCTCTGATGGGACAGAGGAGGAGACACCCGGAGACTCCCATCACTCCGCCCACAGGTGTCACCCAGGAAGGCCTGGATAGTCCCAGGAGGTCCCCCACCTGCACAAGGCACCCCCCTAAGTTGCTCCGGCTTCTGGGAGCACCACATGAGGGTGCAGGTGGTGGGGCCGGGCCAGGAGCTGGGCAGCAGGGGGCCTGGGGCCCTGGGCAGGACACCTGTCTCCTCACCCACCTGAAGTAGGCTGAGTATGAATGTCCCTGCCAGCCCTGATGGGCTTCAGGTCTGTCCCTCCACACAGGCGCCAGGAACCACAGGGCCCTGGGCGATCACAGCCTCAGGACCACCCGCCCGCCTTCTCGTGCCCCCAAGGCAGTGGTCCAGGCAGACCCAGAAACAGCCTAGACGGGGCCTACTCGGGTCAGCCCATGTGGAAACTCCAGGGCCTTCAGTCCCAGGCTGGAGCGTGCAGGAGGAAGAGCCGGCCAGCTCCATGCTGGGCCACAGCTGAGAGGAGCAGCCGGGACTGCAGGAATGGAAGGCAACGGCCGGGCCAGCCCCAGCAGAGTGGGGACAGGTGAGGCTCCGGTGGGACTCGATGGGAAATAAATCCCATCAGTGACCCACTCCGAGTACGCACCAAGCCCTCCCATCAGATGCAGATGAGCCCAGGGTGTGTGCCCCTCCTGAGTGGGAATGCATCCGTGAGTGGCCAGGCCTAAGCCCTCAGGCCATTTAGCTGTCACTGGGTGGCAGAGAGGACTGCGGTGCGCTCTGCGTTCTGCAGTTTGATGGTGCATTTGTACCGAGCTCCGCCTGCTAAAACAGCGTTCCTGGAATGGTGAGGACGGCGGGACTCATTGGAATGGAAATCAATTTGATTAGAGAGCAGTCAATTACTGCTAGGACCGCGGCTGTGATCCAGGCAGAGAACCAGCTCTATAGAAATACGCACAACTTCCTGGGGAAACGCTGCAGAGAGGAGCCTGAGGGACGGGGAGGCTGCACGGCTGTGCCCAGGGAGGCGCTGGCCCGGGCCTCGGGCTGGGAGGTGTGGGGGTCCCTGGGGTGCTCCCCATTTGGCCTTGGGGTGTAGCTCAGCTCCTCTTGGCCTCAGTGTTCACCTCTGTAAAATGGCATAATGCCGGTGCCCACCAGCAAGGTAAGGGGGCTCAAAGTGGCCGTTTTAACAAAGCACACGGCAGTGCCTGTGTGTAGGACACCCTGGGAAACGTGGGGTCAGGCAGGCTTTGCTCAGGACAGGCGGAAGCTCAGCTGCCCGACACACACGCTAGGCCCCCTGAAGGGTTTCGCTGGGGGATTCTGTGCCAAAAACCGAGAAAGAGGTGGATCCAAACACCACAATTACGCCAGATGGGCCGGTGAGTGGAGAGGGCCGTGAAGGGCAAGGGACCTGGGCTTACGTCCTGGCCACCCTGAGCCTCAGTCTCCTTCTCTGTATGGGACAATGACCACCTCCCCGGTTGGCAAGAGAGGACTGACCACAGCAGGGTCCCCTTCTGTTCCTCCTGCGCTGGAAGCCAGAACATGGAGGGCCTGAGCCCACGGCCTGAACCCCACACACAGCCTGGTGCCGTCCTGTGCCGCTTCCTCCCTCATGGGCTCTGGTCAGGGACGCAGGCCTCTCTCCGGCCCAACCTTTGTCACACAACAGAAGCAAATGGTGCCCGTGGAAATGGTGCCCGTGGTGTTGCTGTGTGGAGGGTGAGCCAGCAGCACGGAATGGGCCTGGGACCCACCAGGCCACTCGGCCTTCTGTTACCATCACAACAAGGAGCCCCTGGGCAGAGGCAGTGCCTGGCACGTGATGGCGGGGAGGGAGAAAGGATGGGGACTAGAGACTCGCCCCTTCCTCCCCTTCAGCTGAGTGTCCATGTGCAGTAGCAACCTGCACACATGTGCACAGCGGCCTAGCAGTCGGGAGCCAGGTGAGCCTGAGACCAGGTCCCAGCTCCATCTCCTGGCCGGGGGACTTTCAGAGTGACTTAACTTGTCTTAAGATTTTGTAAAATAGGGTAACGATTGCCATCTTACAGATGTGTCACGGAAATTGGAAACCATGCGTCCATTCAGTATTTACTGAGAAGCTACTGTGTGCCCCGAGCTCCGTGGCTGGTACGTTGCAGATGCCCCACACAGGACCTCCAGTTTTCATGGTTTCCATGGGCCGAGCCACGAACAAAGCATCCACCTGGAGCATCAGGCCAGATCAGCTGCTGCAAAGATGAGACAGGCGTGACCGCCCAGCATGGGCTGGCGACGGCTCAGCAGAGCCTCAGGGCTGGAAGTGCCCTCAGCCGTTCCAATGGAGTCCCTTTGGTTCTGTTCAGTTCCACAGCTCACCTGGCGTCAGCATGTGCAGATGGTGGAACAGGCCTGGGGCTTCCTCCAAAGGCCAGGCTCGTGGGTCACCATGGTGACAGAGCCGTGGTGCACACCCTCGGCAAAGCAGACCCCATCCTCTCCCTGTCGCTTCCTCAAGTGCTGCAGAGAGATTATGATTCCCATTTAGCAGACGGGAACATCGTGGCTTCCAGAGGCTCAAAATCTTATGTCAGAGAGGATGTGAAATGGCACACTCACACCCAGCAGAAACGGGTCTTAAAAAGTTAAACACAGGGCGCAGCGGCTCACGCCTGTAATCCCAGCACTTTGGGAGGCCGAGGCTGGTGGATCACAAGGTCAGGAGATCGAGACCATCCTGACTAACACGGTGAAACTCCATCTCTACTAAAAATACAACAAATTAGCTGGGCGTGGTGGCGGGCGCCTGTAGTCCCAGCTACTCGGGAGGCTGAGGCAGGAGAATGGCGTGAACCCGGGAGGCAGAGATTGCAGTGAGCGGAGATGGTGCCGCTGAACTCCAGCCTGGGCAACAGAGTGAGACTCCGTCTCAAAAAAAAAAAAAAAAAAAAAGTTAAACACAGAATCACCACATGACCCAGCCGCTCCCTCCTGGCACAACGTGCACAAATATTCACAGCCACAGCGCGGATGACCCTTGGAAAGACTCTGTTAAGGGTGCAGCACACCAACATGGAACATGTATATATACGTAACAAACCTGCACGTTGTGCCCACGTACCCTAGAACTTAAAGTGTAATAATAATAAAAAAGAAAAGAAAAAAAAAAGACTCTGCTAAGCGAGGGAAGGCAGCCGCAGAGGCGCGTGTTACCCGACTCCATTGATATGAAAGGCCCGAGCAGGCATCTCTGTGGAGACAGACGGTGGAGGGGGGTGGCCAGGACCTGGGGGTGGCAGCCAGGGAGGTGTGGGGGTGGCTGCTGAATGGGGTCGGGGTTTCCTTTGTGGGAGAAGGTTCTGGAACTAGATAATGGTGTTAGTTGCACAATAGCATTATGAATGTACTTAATGCCACTGAATTATACAGTTTGCGCTGGTTAAAATGGTAACACATGTTTTGTGTATTTTACCACAATTTTTAAAAAGCTAAAAAAAAAAACCCACCTCACAGCTAATGAGTGGTGGAGCTGAGATGGGAATCTGAATCAGGTCAGTGCAGCTGTGCCTTCCACCCGCCACTGTCCCGTGTGAGGAGCTGGTGTTGTGGGGGCTCAGCTGGGCCGGGTGCCCTCACAGGGCTGGCCGTGAGTGGGGTCTGGGGGGCTCAGCTGGGCCGGGTGCCTTCACAGGGCTGGCCGTGAGCGGGGTCTGGCATGCCCAGGGCTTGCACATGGGCAGGTGAGTGGTGGGCTCCTTGCACAGTTATGCCCCCAGCGGCCCGGGCACAGGGATGAGACGTGGAGACGTGGCTCTGCCCCCACTCCATTCGCCTCGGTGGTGAAGAGGCTCTGGGGGCAACACTGGCCCCTCCCGGGGATCTGACTCCATCCTGCAGAGGATGGCATGGTGAAGGGTTGGCCTGGACTGGGAGTCCAACCCACGAGACGTTATTACTGGTCACAGGGAGGAGCTGGGGTGACAGGGGCTGGCCCAAGGCCGAGGGCTCCCTGGTGGAGGAGGGGCTGTCCCTGGGTACTCTGGCTTCGGGCAGGGCCACCTGCCCTCCCTTCCAAGCCAGGGGTGGTCTTGGCCAGGAGGGGCCACAGAAGGTGGAGGGTGGAGGCCAGCCAGCAGGCAGAGAGGAGACGGCTGCAGAGCCCGCAGACCCCTGCCCTTTCAAGCTACCAAAGATGCTAGGCTGACCCCTCCCAGCCCCTTGCAGCCCCGTGCCCCCTTACAGAGAAGGCAAGGGAGCTGTCCCAGGCCGTACTGACGCCTGGGGAAGCAATTTTGGCTCAGAGCATTTCTCTAAGCACCCAGGGCTGGCGGCTTGGAGTCCAGGGTCCAGGGTGGCTGGCCTCTGCAGAGGCAGCCATAGGTACCAGTGAGTTCACAGGAAAGGAACCCCAGCGGGTCACCTAGCGGCCCGGCTCACGTCAGATCAGGGAAGAGGCAGAGGGCAGTGGTCAGGGCGGCAGGGGAAGTCTTCGTGCTGGAGATGCCCAGGAGCAGGCTCTGCAGTGTCCAGGACACAGGAGGGGAGGGCGGGCATGGCCTGAACCCCGAGGGGATGCTCAGAGCCCAGGCCTGCCAGAGCCCCACCGGGAGGGGAGGAGGGCCAGGCAGCCACGGAGCTCCTGCAGCCTTGAAGGCTGGGTCAGGAGCAGACACCTCTCCCGCCTGGCTCTGCAGTGCCTGGCCGGCCAGGCCAGGCAGACCCGCAGCAGCAGTAGTGGCGCGCGCCGCTCCCGGGACCGCGCTTTTCCGCTGCCGCACTGAGTTATGTGCTGGCTGCTTTTGTATTTAGAGAGTGGAGCAGATGGTGGGCGCAGTAACACTTTAAATTAAGGATTCCGAATACACATTAAATTCAGATTTAATAAGACAGTTATTGTATGGAAATTCAGGCCCACCGATTATTTTTGAATATTGGAGTCTGATCACCTACAGCTCCGATGGCTGGGATCTCCACTGAAGGCGTGGGGAGAAGTGGCAGCTTGTCTACCCAAAGCCCCCGAGGCCCACACCCTCAAGCTCCAGAGCCTGCCCCTCCGTTCGTTCCTCAGGGCCCAGGAGGCCAGTGAGGGGCAGAACATCACAGCGGCTCCTGCGGGGTGAGCCCCCCATGGCCTGGAGCTGTCCTCGGCGGCCCGGCAGATGCTCTGGAATCCACCGGAAGTCGCCCGTTGTGTCCATTTTGCAGGAAAGGAAACCAAGGCTCAGAGGGGAGAAGCCATGTGGCCCAGGCCACTCTCACAGGACCGGGCTGGGAGAGGGGACACCCATCTGCAGGGCAGAGGCTGGCCCGGGAGGGGAGCCTGCTGCCGCTGGACATCCCGGGCCTCAAGGACAACCTTGAGGCCTAAATCCCCAGCCTGTCCTGGCTGGTCGGGGCTTCTTCCGTCTCTCCCAGGAGAAAAGCCTCGCTGAGCGAGGGCAGTGGGGAAAGGGGGCGAGGGCACTTCCCGGCCACAGCCCCTCCCCCAGCAGCAGCCTCCCTGTGCTCCTGGTGGGTGGAGCAGCCTCGGGAAGGGGGATTCCGGGAGCTGGCCAGCCCCCACTCCCCGCAGGCCAGCCCATCTCAGCCCCCACCACCCCAACTTCCCCTCAGACCAGGGGCTGGAAGCTGCCAAGTGCTCGGACGATTTCTTATGGCCACTATAAATCTGGTCTTTTTGTCCCTCCAGAAAAAGAAGGGGGGCAGTGAAGTCTCCAGACCGGACGAAGCCTGAGTGCTCGCAACCCCCGGCAGAGCCACGCCCGCCCGGCCACAGTTCCTGTAACCCGCAGCTGCGCTGTTTGTAGTCACTGCTTGGCAGACATTTATCATCTGCTCCGGGGAGCAGAGAGGCCTCAGTGCGGGCGGGTGGCCTGGTCGAGGGCCGGGCTGCCCCGGGAGCCCCATGGCCTCTCTGTGCCTAGCCCAGGGCCCTGCAGGTGCCCAGCAAGGCAGGAACACCCCTAGCCTGGGCAGGAGGCTGGGGTGCTGGAAGTGTCGGGGGCCTGCAGAGCGTCTAGCCAGGGGCCACCTGCCACCTGGGAGCCGGGTCAACCAAGGTAAAGGCCTGCCTTCCTCCAGGAAGGGGGCCCTGGCATGGGGCCAGGCTCAGCACGTTCCTCTGCCCCTCTTTGTCACCTCCAAGAAAGGACCTTGGGATGAAAGAGCCGGGAGATCCCAGAGGGAGGTGGCTGCCCTAGGTGAGAACATCAGGACCCCCAGGGCAGGGGTGAGCCGTGGCAGGGGTCTCCCCTGTGGCCAGTTGAGCTCCAAGGGTCTGTCCCTCACCCTCTGGGTAGGGTGGCCACAGGGAACACATAAAAATACTTAACACCCCGTGAAATTCTCATTTCATACTAACAACAAATCAATCTCTAGTATATGACCCATCCAATTTGGGGGCATATTTCTATTTTAAAAAGTCATTGTTTATTTAGAATAGAAACTTAGGTGGGTGTTCTGTGCTTTTCTGGAGAGCTTCCCTTACCCCATGGGGTCTCCCCTTGCTCAAGACCCCCAGCTCTGTTGCCCGCCAGACCCCCGCTCCGTCCTGTCTGGTCCTCTGCCTCGTCTCTGCCATGCGGCCTTGGCCACCCCGACCCCTCTGCTGAGAACACCTTCCCTTTTGTCGTGGCCGCCCCAGCAGGGAGCCTCTTCGGACAGGGCGAGTGGTGCCTCTTGTTCACGTGACAACGCACTCACAACTCCAACAATGTCCTTGTTCACAGCCCTCGTCCTGGTTTTCCAAGAACTCGTGTTTGTATTTTATTTTTCCAGACCGGTCTTACTCTGTCGCCGAGGCTGGAGTGCAGTGGCTTGATCTCCCAGCTCACTGCGACCTCCCTCTCTGGGACTCAAGCGATTCTCCCACCTCAGCCTCCTAAGTAGCTGGGACCACAAGTGTGCACCACCACACCCGGCCAATTTTTTTTTTTTTTTAATTTTTGGCAGAGATTGGGGGGGTCTCACCGTGTTTCCCGGGCTGGTCTCGAACTCCTGAGCTCAAGCGATATGCCCACCTCAGCCTCCCAAAGTGCTGGGATTACAGGCGTGAGCCACCATGGCCTGAACTTGTGTGTTTAGATTGGTGTCCCCCACTTGCTTTGCACACAGGGGCTCAGGACTGCGTCTGCCCTGCCGTCCCCCTGGGTTGAGCATCAAGCTGCCCCTGCTCCCCTGCCCATCACAGCCCAAGGGCTGGATGCCACTGGCTCTCAGAGCCTCCATTTCCTGGTTCCTAAGGGGGGGAGGGCAGTGCTGGCCTGAAAACTTGGCTTCTGGTGACAGTGGCAGGAGCCATCTCTGCCTACTGTTCTCAGGGAATGGTGGGCAGCCCATGGAGTCACGGGAGAGACAGGAGAAGGAGGCCCAGAACGCCCAGAACAGAGGGACCTGCATGGCCAGACCCCGCCAGACTCACAGCGCAGGCCAACACGGAGGATGGGCCCAAGCCCTGGGAGGTGCCAGTGGCCCTGCCTCTACCCCCAGGTGGATCCCAGGGCTGAGGTCTCTGCCCTGCCACGGGGAGCCTGGGGAAGCTGCTGGGGCCTCTGCTTCCAGCTAGAGGCACACGGCAGAGAGGGCCCCACATATGGGGCACCCTGAAACTGGCAGGATGAGGGAGGAGGGCAGGGGTCTGTACATGGCATCTCTGGGTTCTTGGGGATATCAAACAGGATGGGGCTGTGATGTGACTGTCTGACTTCAAGACGGGAGAGGAGAGGAGAGATGGGGAGAGAGGGCAAGGAAAGGGGGGGAGGGGGGGGGTTAAAGAGGGGCGGGGAGAGGGGAGGGAAAGGGCGGGAGGGGAGGGGTTAAAGGGGGGTGTGGAGAGGGGAGGGCGTGGGGAGGGCAGGTCGGGGAGCTGCTGCACCTGCAGGGGCCAAGGCTGGCTCTCTGCTCCCTGTGCGACCCCCCGAGGTGCCTGGGGGCACCGTCTGCTCCACGAAACAGCTCCATGCATGCTTTGTGCATGTGCTTCCTGAATTAAAAAACAGTAACAGTGACAAATGGCAACGCCACCACCGCAAGCCTGCCCTGTCTTTGCCTGCAGATGCTCCCACAGCTCCTGGGGAAGGAATTTACCCAAAATGGACGGCGGGGGGGTTCTGCCCACCTCAGCCCTGCAGCCCACCTGGGATAACAGAAAAAGAAGGGGCTTCCCATCACAGGGGTCCGAGGCCCCCTCCCCACAGGCCCTCCCTCAAATTCTCCCCTGGTGCCCTGCCCCAGAGACCGGAATCCAGGAGCCTGCAGGGTGTGGGGGCGCTGGCTTGGATCCGGGCCCCAGGCCAGGCCCACAGCGGAGGGCGGGGCGGGGGACAGGCCCGGTGGGAGGCCCCAGAAGGGCCCAACAGCCCCAGCAGCCCCTCTGCCGCCTCTCGCTCCTCCAAGACCCGCCCGCGGGCACTGCTCACTTCTGGGTAGTCTAACCGGGGAGGTTTCAGCCGGGAAGCTGTCGGCGGCAGTCTGCAAACATCCCCTTCCCGCCGCCGCCTGCCAAGTGCCACCAGCACCGACAGCTTGCTGCGCAGTCGGTCGCACAAGCTGCCTGGCCTGGCACCGGGCTGCTCGCCGGCCTCCCACAGGAGCCAGCCGGGAGTCTGTCCCTGGATGCGCTCAGCCTTGCAGCCTCCCCCAGGGCTCCAGGCCCTGTTGTGTCCCCATTCTGTCCAGGGCTGTGTCCTCCATGCCACCCCCCACAGCTGCCTCTGCAGCCCCTGAGTCCCCATAGACCCGGAGGAAATCTGGAACCCCCGTGGCTAGAGATGAAAGAACTTTAGGAGATGGCAAATTTGGGAAGAGTTGAGGAGCCCTAGAAGGGAACATGAGTGTCACCGAGCCTTGGGGACCAGCCACCCTATCACCTTTCAAGGTCAGCCCTGCACCGGCGGCCAAGGTTTCCACCTTGAGCTTCTATACAGGAGCTGGTGCTGCGTGTCTGGTCTTGGCTTTCCAGGGAACTGGGATCTTATCTGCCTTTGGGATCCCCTCCAGGGGTCCCTGCAGCTCCTCTGAGG
The DNA here is from genome assembly GCF_009828535.3 of Hylobates moloch. Classification (NCBI taxonomy): domain Eukaryota; kingdom Metazoa; phylum Chordata; class Mammalia; order Primates; family Hylobatidae; genus Hylobates; species Hylobates moloch. The sequence goes on along the minus strand of NW_026652285.1, from coordinate 108,083,568 downwards.
TGCCCTCCTTGCCCGGCAGACACTGTCCACCAACACCTACTCTGGCTAGGAGAGTGGTCGTAGGCCTAGGTCCCAGCCAGGCAGAGAGTAAAGCCCCCTGCCACTGCTTTGGGAAGGGTTAGGCCACCCCTGCGTGGGCCCACTCTGCCAGAATAGGCCCCCAGTGGATGTGAGGATCTGGCACAGTCACACCCTCATCAGCCCTGGAACACGTTGGCAGAGCAGCCTCTGGGGGGGTCGAGAGTCCTGGCCCCACCCACACCCCCGTCAACCTGCGGGAGGTGGCCTGCAGCCCGGACCACGCCAGGCTCTGCAGAGCCGTCTCCCTGGGCCTTCTGCTGTGGGGAGGGGGAGGTGGGGGCCACCCAGGAGTCCCCCAGTCTCAGGGCCCTGTGCCCCCCAAGTCCAGTGCCCAGCTGAGTCTCTGAGCCCCGGCCAGCCCTGTGGCTCCCAGGCTCCCGTGAGCCCCTGGGATAGCACTCCAGGCTCAGCCTTCAGGACTGGGTTGCACAATTTAAAATTAATAATCGTGCTGTCTCGTGGCCTCATAATTAAGTGTCTGTTCATCCCCATTATTGTCAGAGAGTGATTTGTTGTTCTCTGGGCACTGAAAATCAACCTGCTGAAGGGAGGGGCCTGCGAGCCACTGGGACAGAGCTGCCAGGGGAACACGGTGCGCCCACCTCCCCCAGGGGCCCGGAAGAAGGGGCCCAGCTCCACGCCTCAGGCTGGGGACCCTGGGCCTCTGCTTTCTTACCAAACACTCCGGGGACTTGGAGGTAGCTCTGGGACTCTCCCACTGCCTTGGGGGCTGCCAGGCAGAGTGCGAGGAGGGGCAGCTGCTTGGTCCGACCCCGGGGCTTGTTTTCCAGCAAGCCTGGCCTGGCTGCCTCAGGCTGAGACTGTGAGCAGATGCGGAAGGCTCCCGGGTGCTGTGTTCACTCTTGTACCCCAATGCGCCTGCACACACAGACACACGCGCCCACACACATGCACACATGGGAACATATTAAGACTATAAAGGCGTCTCCAGGCCTCTCCTCTTAAGAGTCCCACTTGTGGCTCAGCTTCTCTATCAGGAGGGGATGATGATCCCATGCCTTCCCCTACTTCTTACGCATGAGGTTCTGCTGAACGGTGGTAGAGCCAGCAGCCTGCCAGCCTGTCTCCAGGAGCCCCCGGCCCAAGCGGGCCCCACCAGGCCTGTCACTATGGGGGGGGGGCCACCTCACTGGTCCCTGCATCACCTCTTGGCTGTCTGGGCCCTACCTGCTCCCAGCGAGCAGTGCCCTGGAGTCGCCTCCTGGGACACCTGGTTTGTGAGTCGGGTCCCTGGGGAGCAGCCCCTGAGGCTCCGAGGGACTCTGGGAATTCCAAAGCTGGCCACACACTCCTAACCCAGGGAGACTCCCCACCCAGGGAGGGGCGTGCTCATCATTTGAGAAAAATCCAGCAGACGCTCAGGTCCTGGAGGATGCGCAACCCCAGCCCCCCTGCACCAAGGCCCCGAGCTCCACCCGACCCCAGAGGCCAGAGGATGGGCGAGGGCCAAGGACGGGGGCTGCTCCTGGCAGAGATCACCTAGGGGTCATGCCTCAGGACCCTGTGGGCTCCAAGGGGGACCCACGCTGGAGGAGGGGGTCCCCTCTGGCTTATGGTCCCCAACAGCAGAAAGAGGGGCACCCCCTTCTGCAACGCCACACAGTTTCCCTTGGGACCAAGGATCCTCTGACAGCTGGCCTGTGACCACAGGGGCCTGAGCTCACGGCGGCCAGTGCCGGAACCCGGCGTGGAGTCTGGAAAACCCTTACATCCCAGAGTGACCCAAGGTCATCCTGCAACCACGCTTGGCACCTGCAGACGTAAGACTGGGCGGGGATAGGACTGTTTAATTTTCCTTTGGGCATATTTATTTATTTATTATTATTTTTTGAGACAGAGTCTCGCTCAGCTGCTCACACTGGAGTGCAGTGGCACAATATCAGCTCACTGCAACCTCTGCCTCCCAGGTTCAAGTGATTCTCCTGCCTCAGCTTCCCGAGTAGCTGGGATTACAGGTGCATGCCACCATACCCAGCTAATTTTTATATTTTTAGTAGAGACGGGGTTTTGTTATGTTAGCTGGGCTGGTCCTGAACTCCTGACCTCAGGTGATCCACCTACCTTGGCCTCTCAAAGTGCTGGGATTACAGGCATGAGCCACCGCACCCAGCCCCTTCGGGCATTTTTAAAATCAGGGCTAAAGCAGATAAAGGAGATTTTTTTTCTAAGGAGGAGAAAATGCAAAATCATGAGCTAACAAAAGAATTTGGTCAAACGTGACCTTCTAATAAGAATTGACATTAAAATTATGGCTTTAGCTATATTTCCTTTCAGGAGCAGTTAAAGACGCTTTTGAAGGTGAGACAATTAATTTTTGAGTTTATATTACACACTGTAACACAGCGGGCTGTGTACACGGTGATGACATCAACCGTAACGTACTTGGCAGAGGCAGTGCGGACGCCGGCCGGATGGGATCCCAGCTTGCTGGGCCTGGACAGAGGGGCTCCACCCCCAGGTCTCCAGCCAGGGGAGGGGCGGGGGCCCAGGTGCCCCGGGAATGGCAGTGGAGGGCGGAACCACCAGAGGCACTGGCCAGGTTGTCAGGAAGGGTGGGCTGCTTGGACCCTCCTGTATGTGGCCAAACATGCAGGTGAAATTCCAGTCAAATGTGGGGCTTGATGCAGCCTGGGGTCAGGGGTCAGGGGTCAGAGGTGAGGCCAGGGCCTCCATCAAGCCTGGGTTGGTGACCAGGGAGCTCTGGGGAGTCCCTGGCCGCCTGGGAGCCGGTGCTGAGGACCCGGCACGGCACCCCTGCACTGCTCCAGGCTTGTCAGAGCCAAGGGCCTGTGTGTGCACCAACCCCCCACCGTGTGTCCCCAGGCTAGCCCTGGGTGCATCCTCCCAGGAACCCCTCGAGGCGAGTGCCATGGACACCCTCATCTTCCGCGGAAGGAAGCAACGGTTCAGGGTGGGGTGTTTTGCTCAAGCTCACGCTGGGCAGGGCCAGCGTTCCTGCCCCGCCCATCTCACCCTGAAGCCAGAGCTCCTTCCGCGCACTGGGCCTCAACCTCCCTGCCTGGGAGTGGAGCAGGTCAGGGTCCTCTAGGCCCCCTCCAGTCTTGCCTGCTGCTGGCACTGGCTGTGGCAGGGGACAAAGCTGAGGGGGCCCCAGGGCAGACAGGGAGGCTGCAGGGGCCTGGCCACAGCCCTTGGCGCCCCTCACCCCCCAGCACCGCCCCTGCAGGCTCTGCACTTGGCCCCGTTCTCAAACACCCCTTGGCATGAGTGAATGGCTCTTGGTCCACTTTAGAAGAAGTGTCCTGCAGGCCACACAGACACGAGAGCCTGAAGCATCGATGGCATTTCAGACCTGACGCCTGCGCAGGGACACAGGGACATTCAGGCCGTGTCCAGCTCCACATCAGGCCCGGGAACGCAGGATGAGGAGGACAGCCGGGCTGGAGGTACGGGGTGGGGGACAGGCTGCTGTTGGCCCCCACAGGCTTTCAGACCCGTTCTCTGGACCTGGGAGAGGGGAAGGCCCAGTGCCCAGGCCAGCTGGGGGCAGCACGTGGAGATTGTGAGCATGGGTTGGCTCTGGAGTCATGGCAGAGGCCTGCGCAGGTGCCAGCATCCAGGAGGAGCAGGAGGAAGGGGCCTGCCCCAGGGAAAGAGAGATGGGGGTAAGCGCAGCCCTCAGTGCATCCTTTCTGATTGCCTCCGCTGCCTCATGTTCACCCGAGTCCCAACCAACACGTGAGCAGAACGCTTCACAGGGGTCAAGAAGCTTGAAGCTTGATAGTGACCCACCCGAGTTCAGCAGCTGGGGGAGGGGACAGCCTCAGCAAGGCCACACGCCCAGGACACAGTGGCGGGTATGGGAGCCCTGGCCAGAAAGGCCAGGCCAGGGGCCAGTGGCGGATGGCAGCTTGTGGCCTTCCTTCTGGTAGAAGGGGGTAAAAGGCAGGGAGAGGAGGCCGATGCCACCTCCAGGAAGCTCTCCCAGACTAACTCCCAGGCTCTCCCAGATAAGGCAGGGCACTGGGAGGTGAATTTTAGGAGACTTTCCAACAAAAAATAGCCTTTTTTTTTTCAAAAAACAAAAAACAAAAAATAGATGGGGACATGGGTATGACGGAACAGCTCCCCGCCGCCCTCAAGCTAGCCCAGCAACTGGGCTGGCCCCTCACACAGCTGCCCACGATGCCCTCCGGCAATTCCCCAGGTTGACTTGCTCCGCTTCCTTGTCCCCTCCAGCCCCTCTCTGTTTCTCGGCCACTGCCAGGCACGGGGGGCGCCTGAGCCTGGAGACAGTAACTCTAGATAAGGAGGATGCACAGGATGGGGCCCGTTGTGCCAGCCCATCTCCCAGCACTCCCCACCCACCACGGAGCCCAGCAGAGCCCTCTCCTCCAGTTCCTGCCTCTGAGCGGCTTCCCGGCCCCTCCTGCCCTTTAGGGTAGGGTTGGGGTTAGGGGTGCATCACTGAGGGCCTGACTTGGCTCCTTCCCCTCCCCTGTCCTCCTCTGAGGACAGGAGGGCTGGTTGTAGCTGAGCAGGGGTGCAGGGGGAGGGGTCCCGGGCAGTGGCCCCCACATCTCACATGGGCCTCCTCCAATAAGACTCGGATGGACTGCGAAGTCTCGTACCTATAACTTTAAATTAAAAAAGCCATGTGCTGCTTATGGGCGCTCCCGGCACTCGGAGCGGCAGCTCCATAAAGATCATATCAGAGTACAAGCCATTATGCGGCGAGTTTACTATATATACATTCCTAAATGGTTCAGCGAACAGCAGCCTACTTACGGGCAGGGAAGGAGAACTGCTTCATTTGGAGTAACAAATGATCCTTGATTTGATTTTAAATGCAATGACAGCCGAATTTATTTCTTATTTAATCACTTCCCTGTGCAGTTGAGAACAGGGTGATATTAAACTCCACAGTGCAGAGCAGGCTCTGGAATCAGCTGAAAGAGGCACGCGAATAGATTATGTTTATAGGGCGGCGCGGGATTGTAGCGCAAAGCACATAACCAGAATGGGTATTTTTGTCATTTATACAGTAGCTTATATCATTATTTCTTCCTGCTTCCAATTTTTCAGTAATAAAAATATAGGCGATGTGATTCTCTTTGCATTACAGATAAACCATCTTGATTCTTTATTAAATATTTTTATTAATCTGAAGCACTACAAAGCGTCTGGGCAGATAAATCAGGCTGGGCGCAGTCATTTTCCCTCTGCTCGTGCTCCATAAAGCGGCTTCATTTATGAGTGAGCAATACCAGAAAAGAAGGTTTCCATATTCATTACCGAGCTCCCGTATGTCTCTGCTTCATGGCCATGTGGACTCGGCAGAAGTGGTGCTAACGGGATATTTGTTCTTCAAAATCCAATCGGTTTGGCTAATCGCTAGACGATCCCCTGTTTTGTGTTCTATTTAATTAGGAATTACTACTCGGGCGCCACTCTCGGGCGCCAGCTGGGAAACGCAGCCCCCTTGGCCTCTGGGCAGGGAGGGGTCCCCCGGAGCACAGGAGAGGGGAGGGCTGGACAGGACCCAGAGTGTGCCTGGGGCCTCAGAGGCCACGGAGCAGCAAGAGGCCACCAGGTGTGACGTGGGGCCCGCCTACAGCAGGGGGGAGGGTCAGCTGGGACAGAGGCAGGAACAAGGTGGCAGAACACGCCTGCTGTCCTCACCGAGATGGGGGACAGGTGGGTGAGGGGGCAGGCTGGGGCCAACAGTGGGGTTCTGCTTCTTGCTGGAACTTTCTCTTTCCTGCCCCTGCCGTAGACCCACCTTAGCGGGCGGTGGCAGCCAGCTGTGCCCCCAAATATCTTTCTTTTCACTTCCCTGGCTGTTCCGGCTCTGAGATGACAGCACAATAGTGCAGACCCCCAGGACCCCCAGCTCCTCCCAGCTGACGGCCATCCGCGCTGGTGGCCCTGAGGCATCCCTGGGTGGCTGATCAATTGTCAATAGGAGAAATGATGTATAAACTTGGTCTGAGACTAAATGAGGCCCTGGAGAAGACGCCCTGTTATCCGTGGGCCCCATTACCTCCACTCCCCTGGCCTATTGCTTCCTGGCCAGTCCAGGCCATGCTCCCATCACCGGCTCTCACCACCTGCCTGCCCTTTCAATGACAAGGCCCCACTGTCTCCTCACTTCAGGGGCTCTCTCCTCCTGCTCCCCGAATCCTCACAGAGGTGGGACAGCTGAACCCATGGTCAGGCACCCGCTGGAGAGTTGGGTCAGATCCTGACTCTGGCGCCCTAGGTTTGGTGACCCTGGACGAGCTCTGACCCTCATCCAACACTGTTTTCTCCTACAAAGAGTGGGGTCTCCATGTCCACCTTGCTGGCCTCTGGGACGGGGCGTCATCTCTCCTGGCTGGGGGCTATGTGGCCATGACGTCGGCCCTAGAAGGACGCCCTAGGTCCATCTCGGCCAGGTGATGCTGGAGGCAAGACATGGGGAGGCTTCGTGGCAGGGCTGTGCCGTGGAAGGCCGGTGGTCCTCGGAGGAGCCTCAGGAGCTGAGGCTGGGAAGGAGCAGGCTGTGGGGAGTTCTCAAGGCAGCGTCGTGCCTGTAGCTCCTGGGGACCTGCGCTGAGAGGAGCACCGCCAGAACCTTCCCAGCGCATGAGCATGGACACGTGTCCTGCGACAACCTGCGAGCAGGGTGGGGGAGGGTCGCGTCCTGGTTTTCCAGCCTGGGGCGAGTGGTGGCCAGGCCTGGCCCCTGTGGGGTCCTTGCCCCCTCGCCCAGGACAGCAGGGCTCCCCCATTACCTCCCTCACCTGTGTCACTGTCCCTCATGCTGGCAGGGGGCACCCACGGGCCCTGGGCTGCGGACAGTGTGTGTCTGGGAGTGGGCAGGGCCTGAGACTCCGCTGTCACTGCTGAAAGTGCCTGAGTGGAGGAGGGTAGGGGCCAGGCTGTCTGGCCAGGCACCAAGAGAACGCTGTGTTCCCGCCGCCTCCTCGTCAGGGACCAGATCTGAATGCAGCTCGTGTGTCCAGGCCCAGCCGTGGTGCCCAGGCCGCTGATGCCAGCCTGGCCATGGGGGGAGGGGAGAGGCCAGAGGAGGAGTGGGAGTGAGGCACTAGGCTCAAGGACCACCCCCAACCTGAGCCCCAAAACTGTGCTGCGGGGCCCTGCACAGCAAAGTCAGCTGACTGAGGGGCGCCTCTCAGACCCTACTCCTCCAGAAAGTTCTGGTCTTGCTGGAGGGATGGGGGTAGGTGTAGAGGTGGGAGGAGGGAGCCGATTAATTTCCAGGAACCACCCAGCACAGCCAGTCACCAGCCTTCTCTGAGCCTCAGTCTCCCCATCTCTTAGCAGGAGTGGTGACTACCTAGAGCTTATGCTGCCAGCCAGAGGCGGGGTCCCAGTGGCCAGCACAGCCAGGTGGGCGGGTGCTGCAGCCACTGTGGGAGTGAGGCCACCCACAGCTCTAGGGACGCCCCCCAGCACCCTCCCCGAGTCTGCAGCCCACTCCTCTTCCCAGCCTTGCTCGGTTGCCCCATATGCTGTCTAAAGAGGGGTGCGGGACCCGGATGCGCGTCCTGCCTCCATGACACGGGAACTGCGTGACCGGGACAGTCCTCACCCACAAACGCAGATGGAAACACCCACCCTGGCCTGATGCGGGGGCTTACCCCTATAATCCCAGCACTTTGGGAGCCCGGGCAGGCGGATCACTTGAGGCCAGGAGTTGGAGGCCAGCCTGGCCAACAGCGAAACCCCATCTCTACTAAAAATACACAAAATATTAGCCGGATGTGGTGGCGGGAGCCTGTAATCCCAGCTACTCTGGAGGCTGAGGCAGGAGAATCGCTTGAACCCGGGAGGCAGAGGTTGCAGTGAGGGATCGCGCCACTGCACTCCAGCCTGGGCGACAGAACAAGACTCTGTCTCAAAAAAACACAAAGGGAACGTCCACCCTCCTGGGCCAGGCCTGCGCAGCCTCAGCACGGGGGCCGGCCGTGGAGATGCAGGTGGGGATGACCCCCATCACTAGCTGGGCTTTGGGGCCGGAGAAGGAGGCAGTGAGGGCCGTGGTCCTGCGTTGCCTGCTGGGAGGCTCCGGCTACGCTGGTTCAGCCGTGGGTATTCCCTGGGCACTGGGCCTCCCTGGGCGTCCCTGGAGGAAGGGCAGGTATGTCTACCCCTGCCTGGGGTGGTCTACAGACCCAGGACTGCCCTCCACATGGCCCAAGGTTGGGACAGGCCACTACCGCCTGCAGCTGAGTCCCTGCCGGCCCCCAGGGTCTAGCTTCTCCCAGACGCCCTAACAGGAGGCCCATGCCACAGATGGGGACCGGGCTCGAAGCGCTGTGTGCCTGGATCCTGCAGCCAGATTGAAACCCAGTGTCCTCGTAGTTCATATTCCACACCCCTGTTTCCAACAATTAAATGGTGTCCTTATGCCAGGCCAGCCTTCTGGTGGGAGAGAGGAGGGGACAGGGAACAGGGGAAGGGGGTGGGGCAGGCTCTGGCAGGGTCTGGCTGAGGAAGGAAGGCCACCCCCTCTCCTCCTCCCTGCAGCCGCGTCCCCCGGGGCCGTGGGGTGAGGGCCCTGGGAGGGGCCCATGCTCTCTGCCTGGCTGCTGCCCCCACCAGGTCCCGTTTCCTGGGCTTGGCTGGCAGCCTCCCTGGCCACGCTGCTGTTGCTGGTTCCCGGCAGCTCGGCTCTGCCCCCGTGTCTGGGGACTCATTTTCCTCCCCGACTGTCATGCCTTCAAAGGGCTCTGGGGTGGTTCTGGTGTCTGGGCTTCCTGGCCTCCCTCTGCTAGAGTTCAGTGACGTGTGGCAGGGCCCCCAGCTGCCACACCCTGCCCCATGCACCCCCCACCTAGAGCCACCCGGAGCCTCTGCCCTCAGGCTCGGAGGTGTCTGCCCTGATAACCGCAAGCCGGTGCCAGGCTGGAGCTGGAAGCCCGCAAAGGGCTAGTCCTGCTTGATAGACAGGAGATGGAGTGTCGGTGGAGACAGCAGTTTGCCCCCGGTGCCCAGTGCGTTGGGATGGGGAACTGACTCCCGGCCCAGGGTTCTGCCTCCGCTGGCTCCTGTCCCCTGACCCTGCAGAGGGGCTGATGCCTGGAGAAGCACAGAGAGTGAGGTAGACACCGGGGAGGCCCAACACCTGGACTTACCCCCAGGCCCTCACCTGGGGTCGCTGGGGTCTGAGAGGAGAGCCCCTGGGGAGGTAGAGAAGCTGGGGCCCTAATAGGGTGTCCAGGGCTACTGAGCGGGGGATGGGGGCTGCCTCAGGGCTGCTGACGGGGGATTGAGGGTGTCCCAGGGCTGCTGAGGAGGGGACGGAGGGTGTCCCAGGGCTGCTGAGGAGGGGATAGGGGCTGTCCCAGGGCTGCTGAGGGGGGGTTGGGGGTGTCCCAGGGCTGCTGAGGGGGGTGGATGGGGGATGTCCTAGGGCTGAGAGGGGGATGGGGGGTGTCCCAGGGCTGCTGAGGGGTTCTGGGGGGTGTGCCAGGCACGATGTCCCAGAGCTGCTGAGGGTGGAGGTCTGGGGGGGTGTCCCAGGGCTGCTGGTGGGGTGGTCTGGGGGTGTCCCAGGGCTGCTGGGGGTGGAGGTCTAAGGGGGCATCCCAGGGCTGCTGAGGGGGAATTGGGGGTGTCCCAGGGCTGCTGGGGGTGGAGGTCTAGGGAGGTGTCCCAGGGTTGCTGAGGGGGAATGGGGGTGTCCCAGGGCTGCTGGTGGGGGGGTCTGGGGGGTACCCCTAGGAGGATGGGGGTATCCCAGGGCTGCTCTCAGGTAGTCAGCAAATGTTTTCCGAGAAGGGCCAGCAGCCGGCACAGGTGAGGACCCTCCAGAAAGGCTATGCATTCCATGAAAGGGTGAATTTTGTGTTCTTCGAGTCCAGCCTGCACTGCACGATAGTTCTGGTTTTTATGATTTTACAACTTGACTTATGGAATATTCAGAGGCTCTAAGGCACCATGGGGGCTGGATGCCAACCCATTGCAGAGTGAGAGGGGCCTGAGGCTGGGATGGAGGCCCCAGAGCCTGTGACCTGGGTCCTGGCTGGCTGGTTTCCCCACTGCTGTGTCCCACCTTTGCCCACCACCCCCACCCTGCACCAGGGAGAAGGTGCAAGATCTCTCTGCGACCCCTCCTCATCCCGGGGCCCAGGTTCTCTCAGCTCTCAGTGACGTCGTACTGAGCTGATGACAGCTGTGTGCAGAGAAATACTCCAGCCAAGGAGGACCTCGCCCTCCCGGCCCAGCTGGCTGCACAGGGGAGTGGGGGTTGGGTAGGAAGCCCCTGTGCCTGCATCTGCCACCATCTGCTGCCCTCTGCCTCTCTAGTGGTGACTTCCCGGGAACTAGCAGGCTCTGGGGTTCTCCATAAATGGGCTGCAGGGGTGTTTGTACACCACCACACCCTGACACCAAATGTGTGGATTTTCCACACCAACCAATTCTCTAGTAGACACAAACGGGGTGTTCAGCAACTCAGTTCAATGCCGACACCAACTACCCAGAGTTTGTGCAGACCCCAAAGGCAGGCTCAGTCCCACAGGACTGCCCTCACCTCAGCTGCCAGTCCCCCGTTGGGGCCACCGCTGCTTCTGACCGACTGGCTATAAATCGAGGGTTCCCACAACCTCCTCCTCATTTGCTAGAATGACTCACAAAACTCAGGAAACAGTTTACTTACTGCTCCCAGTTTATGACAAAGGCTCAGCTCTGAAACAGCCAGATGGAAGAGATGTCCAGGGTGAGGTGTAGGGTGGCCAGGGCCTCCGGGTCCTCTCTGGGCATGCGCTCCTAGCACCTGGATGTGCTCATCAGTCCGGAAGCTCCCTGGACCCCATCATTTAGGGGCCTTTATGGAGGTTCTATTAAATAGGCATGACCGATCAAACCATCAACCACCAGGCGCTGACTCAACCTCAAGTCCCTTCCCCCTCCCCAGGGTCAGAGGGTGGGGTTGAAGATCCTAACCCTCTAACCAGCGGTTGGTCCTTCAGGGCACCACCCCCACCCTGAAGCTGTCTAGGGGCTCCCAGCCACCAGCCATCTCATCAGCATCCCAAAGGCAAGCTTGTCACTCAGGGATTCCAAGGGTTTTAGGAATCTGTGCCAGGAATCCTGGACAAAGATGGAATAGATATTACTTATTATCACACTATTTAAGAATTCGTGGGGGCATTCAGCTTTAAAAAGGTAGGAAATTCTGGCACACACTCCAGCCTACACAATACTCCAAGGTCCATGGATGAACCTGGAAGACGTTATGCTGAGGGAAGGGAGCCTGTCAAAAGGACAAATACTGTATTTGAGGTCCCTAGGGTCATCAAGTCCCTAGCGACAGAAAGTAGAATGCTGGGTGCCAGGGGCCGGGAAGCGGGAACAGGGAACAGGGAGTTAGTGTTTCATGGGGACAGAGTTTTCGTTTTGCAAGATGGGAAGTTCTGGAGATGGACGATGGGGATGCTTGCACAGCAGTGTGAGTGTGCTTAATGCCGCTGAAGTGTGTGCCTGAGAATGGTGAAGATGGGCTGAGTATGGTGGCTCACACCTGTAAACCCAGCGCTTTGGGAGGCCAAGGTGAGCAGATCACCTGAAGTCAGGAGTTCGAGACCAGCCTGGCCAAACTGGTGAAACCCCATCTCTACTAAGAATACAAAAATTAGCTGGACATGGTGGCAGGCGCCTGTGATCCCAGCTACTCAGGAGGCTGAGGCCGGAGAATCGCTTGAACCCGGGAGGCGGAGGTTGCAGTGAGCCGAGATCGCACCGCTGCACTGCAGCATGAGCAACAGAGTGAGACTGCTCCTCAAAAAAAAAAAAGGTAAATTTCATGTTATGTGCTCTCGACCACAATTAAAAATTTTAGAAATATGTATTTAAAAATTTCCTGGAGGGAAACACAGATGGGGATATGTCAACCTGTTGGACCCAGGAGCCAACCTGAAAGAGCTCCCAGTGGCCAATGCTGGGACAACTTGAGTGACAAAATAGCATAACCCCAGGTCACAACCCACTGTGTAACATAAGGACACATGCGTCCGTTCTGCTGTAAATTAAAGATTAAATAAGCAAGTAGTGGGAGATAATGGACGCATCTCTCATGCGGAATTCCAAATAATGTATGTAGATACCCCCCAACGACGTGGACCTGAGTCCCCACCCCTGAAGTGTGGCCTGTTCTTAGTGGCATCTTCCAGAGACGACAGTATTGGGGGGCGGTCGCTGATGACAGAGAAAATACCAGCAAACCCTCCTCGGCCAGGTGACCGAGGTCAACACTGGCAGGGAAGGCCGTGCTGGCGGCGTCCCCCCATGCGGTGTGGTGGGAGGGTGTGTCACCTCCATGTTCTTCCTGCCAAACCCATCACCCAGTCCAACCGTGAGGAACACCAAAGACAGAGCCCAATTGAGGGACGCCTGACAAACACCTGAGCAGCAATTCTCAAAACTGTCACAGTCAGCCAGGCACGGTGGCTCACGCCTGTAATCCCAGCACTTTGGGAGGCCGAAGTGGGCAGATCACCTGAGGTCAGGAGTTTGAGACCAGCCTGGCCAACATGGTGAAACTCCATCTCTACTACAAATACGAACATTAGGCCAGGCTCACGCCTGTAATCCCAGCACTTTGGGAGGCAAAGGACGGGAGGGCAGATCACCTGAGGTCACGAGTTCGAGACCAGCATGGCCAACATGACGAAACCTTGTCTCTACTAAAAATACAAAAATTAGCCAGGCATGGTGATGTGCACCTGTAATCCCAGCTACTTGAGAGGCCGAGGCAGGAGAATTACTTTAACCTGGAAGGCAGAGGCTGCAGTGAGCCGAGATGGCGCCATTGCACTCCAGCCTGGCGACAGATCGAGACTCCATTTCAAAAAGCAAACAAACAAACAAGCAAACAAACACAAACAAACCTGTCAAGGTCATGATATGTGCAAGTCATGTGCTTCAAAAACCGTGACGTCTGGACCAGGGCTTGGGAGGGTCCCTCCAGCCCCAGACCCCAGGCCACTTTGCAGGCTGGCTGGTGTGGCAGGTCCCCGGCCTTGGTCCTCCCCTGTGGCACGGAGCTGTCACAAATGCCTCCATCCCCATGTCGGAGCCCCTACTGCATGCAGGTGCCTGCCGGGTGCATGGGTAACACCTGTCCCAGAGGAAGGGAGCCTCATTTAGGAGGAGGTGGGCCCTTGGGGAGACAGGGCCAGCAGGAGGACCGCAGGGACTGGCGCTGGGAGATGGTGTTTTACAGCGAGAGTGGGTGGAATAACCACACTTTAACCCATCATCATGTGGACAGTTTTGTTATGAAAAACACCAGAAAGCCATTAATGTGAATCATGAAATATTCAGCAAGGAAGTCACTTAAATGTCTCGTGTTCCCAGAAACGGTGCCGAATGCTTCCTGCATCGGGGGCGCCCAAACATCAGCTATTTTGTGCATCTTCAGAGGCCATTATCACAGAACTGGAAGCATTAGATCATCACCGCAGACGGTGGGTCTCCTGCGGCTCAGCTGACAAGCAGGCGAGGAAAAGAGAAGCCTCTACAGGCAGCAGCCACCTCCTCCCCTGAGTGAGCCAGGTGGGACAGTCACCTGTGTGCACAGCCCTCCGCGTTAAAGTCTTCCCTTCAACACAAAGTCCTGCCTGCCACGAGGACGATGAAAACAGCTGCCCCGTGTTTCCTTCTGCGCTGTGCTCCACACCCCACATGCATTTCCTCCTTCCCTCTGAGGACGGTCTCAGGTCACGTGTGGCTGAGCGGTGAGGCAACGCTTTGGGTCCAGCTCTGTTTGGCTCCAAAACTGTGCTCTCCACCACCATCCTGCCTGCCTCTAGCAGCTCCCACTGCAAAAACACAAAGCGAAGCAAAGCAAAATGCAGTCACAAAAGAAGGTGATGACGCACCAGTTAAGACGGTGCACGACCCAAACCAGAAAGTAACAACAACAGTAACAACAACAACAAAATTCAAGATAGAATTACCGTATGGTCCAGCAGTTCCACTGCTGGGTCTACACCCAAAAGAATTGAAACCAGGGACCTGAAGAAATATTTGCACACTCGTGTTCATAGCAGCAGCCACAATAGCCAAGAGATGGAAGCAACCCAGGTGTCCATTGATAAATAAGTGGATAAACCACTGTGGCCCACTCATACAATGGAATATTACTCAGCCTTAAAAAGGAAGGGCCGGGCACGGTGGCTCACGCCTGTAATCCCAGCACTTTGGGAGGCCGAGGCGGGAGGTGAGTTGCAATTGGCCGGGGTGGTACGGCACCTGGAGTGAAGAAGATCCTCTCAAAAAAAAAAAAAAAAAAAGGAGCTCATGCCTGTAATCCCAGCACTTTGGGAGGCCGAGGCAGGCGGATCACGAGGTCAGGAGTTCGAGACCAGCCTTATCAACATGGTGAAACCCCATCTCTACTAAAAATACAAAAACTAGCCAGGCATGGTGGTGCATGCCTGTAATCCCAGCTACTCAGGAGGCCAAGGCAGGAGAATCACTTGAACCCGGGAGGTGGAGGTTACAGTGAGCTGAGATCGTGCCACTGCACTCCAGCCTGGGCGACAAAGTGAGACTCCACCAAAAAAAAAAAAAAAAGAAGGAAATTCTGACACAGGCTACAATGTGGATGATGAACCTTGAGCACATTGTGCTAAGTGACATCAACCAGTTGCAAAAGAACAAACACTATATGCTTCCATTTACATAAGGTCCCTAGAGTAGTCAATTACATACAGACAGAAAGTAGAAAGGTGGGTGCCAGGGACTGGGAGGAATGGAGAGTCTGTTAATTGGGACAGAATTTCGCTTGAACCCGGGAGGCAGAGATTGCAATGAGCCGAGATCGCGCCACTGCACTCCAGCCTGGGCGACAGAGTGAGACTCCATCTAAAAAGAAAAAAAAGTAGGTAAATAAATCAATGAACTACACACTTAAAAACTGGTTAAAATGGTAGATTTTATGTTATGTGTATTTGACTAGAATTTTTAAATAAAAAGATGTGGATGGTGAGGAGTGTTGGTGAAGGGCCCTGGCATGTCGGGGGAGTGTTGGTGAGAAAGGAACTCACAGCGGCCTGTGGCTGAAAGGACTCCAGCCAGGAGGGTGGCCAGGCAAGGGACGTTTCAGCACCTTGGAGAGAGACACCGCCACACCTGGATTGCCTGGGCGGTGCCTCTGGACCTGGGTGCAGGAGCAGGAGGTCCTGGGAGCCTCTGTGAGCTCTCTGCCTGCTCTTTTCCTCTGGCTGAAGCAGGGAAGGTGCTTGGGGAGACTTCCCAGAACCCTGCCCCTCTGGCCTGATGCTCGTAGCACTCCCCTGGCCAGGTGGACATTCCTCCCGGAGGCTGTGCACTTGAGGAGTGCCCCAGCCCAGAAGAGAGGGAGGGATGCAGTGAAAGGTCCCAGCAGGCAACAGTGCCCCAGAAGGGGCTTCAGAGGCCCGAGTCCCACCCTGCTCTGCACTGCCTACCCTGATGGCCTTGAGAAAGCTCCTGCCCTCTCTGGACCTCTTAACCCCACCCCACGAGGGCTTTCTGGGGCCCAGGGTTTCCCAGCCCAGCCACAGCAGGAAGGGCCCAGGCGAAGCCAGCACAGGGAGGACAGAAGCTCCAGTTTCTTTTCTTTTCTTGAGTGCCTCTGGCCTGCAACCTCCTGGTACCAAATTCTCAGCTGGGGTGATGTCATCCCCTCCCCTCTAGGAGAGTCTGTTGTTGTTCTTGTCACAGGGAGGCCAGGAGTTGCGCTATTGGTGTTTAGTGCCCGGGAACTAGGACGCCAAACATCACTCGTGTGAGACAGCCCTGCCCCCCAGCATCCTCCACCCACCAGGCCCCTGTGACAAATTACTGCAAGTTCCACGAATGCCATTTCAGCCCGGAGCACGCAGCCTTCCGGAAAGTAGGCCCGCTCAGACTCTGTGACACGATTCCCGGGGATGGTAAAGACATCCGGTTACAGTAAAACCTGGTCCTGAGTCAACAGTGTTCACCCAAGGGTTGCCGATGCTTTACGTTCACACAGTGCTATCAACTAATTGCATGCTGGAGGTTTACCCCAACCCCGGGACCTGCATGACAATACCCTGGTTGCTGGGAGTGGCCCTGTGGGTCCCTATGGGTCAAAGTCACATTTCTTACCATTGCTCTGAAAAGTGAGTTGTGACGGAGGCCGTGCAAATAAAAACATAATTCACAGAGCCATGTGTGAGTGGCTCACACCCCGTAAACACGTATCATTTTCAGGGGAAACCTGCATCGCTGGCCCCTCCGATAGGAGTTCATTCATTCATTCACTCACTCAGAGCAATCCAGTGCAAACACAGGCAGAGCTGTTATCTGCACCCAGGCAAGCGCAGTGCGGGAAATGGTAAGACCTGGGCTTGTTCTGTCAGGGGCAAGAAGGGGCAGAGGTAGACAAGGGGATCTGGGGTGCTCAATGCACTGATCCCAGAGGACCTGCATGTGGGGGACCACGACACGGGGGTCCTAACTCAAGCCTGGTGGGGGCTTCCTGCCAGGTGATGGGGGAAGGGGAGAGGGCCGGGCTGAAGGGGCTGGGCTGTAGATGCCTGGGGAGAAGCTTCGTGGGTGCAAAAAGCATGGAAGCCCACAGTGGCCCGGAGCCGGCCTTCTTGGGGACCAGCTGGGGAGGTGCTCCCATCCTGAGGGGCTGACATGCTGGGAGCCTTTGGGGTTTCAGGAGGGAAGCTCCCTCTGGCAACAGCCGGGGCACAGTGAGGCCAGCCATGGCGATGGTGCCAAGTCCCAGAGGAGGGATGGCATGAGGAGGGCCCTTCCCACTTGCCACCACCCATCTCTGGAAAGGGGGCCAGGGGGAGCTCCTCCTTACACGAGCAGTTATGGAAAGGAGTTGTGAAATCGGATTTTCCACTTAAACGTGTGCAGTGAGCTGCCACGGCTTCCTGGGAACTTGGGAGAGCCTGGAATTGCATTAAGTAATAGAAACCACCCTGGAAGCTGCTCCCAGGGAAGCTGTAGTGGCTGTTCCTCAATACAGCCCTCAGTGCCATCATTTCTGCTCCATCAAAATAGAATATCTAAACTTCAGGACAGTGGGGCCTGGTCCTTGGTCTCTCCAAATCCGAGGCAGCAGGGACGGTGAAGAAACACCAGCCCTGGCACTGGGTGAGCGTGGGGTCCGATCCTGGTTTGCAATTCCATTGTACAGATGAGGACATCAAGGCCCAGAGAAGTTAAGTGATTTGCTCAAGATCACACAGCAGGCAAACAGCAGTGTCAGGATTTGAACTTGGCATCTATCTGACTCCATGGCTACACTTCCCAACCTCAGTTACCTATGGCAAAACTGCTGTGGCCCAATGAACAGAGTGGCTTCAAAGACATAGGAACTGGAGGGGGACCAGCTTATAAACTGTTAAGTGCCAAGCGGAGGGCCACCCATTAACTACTGTTTCCATGGGCTGACTGCAGTTAGAAACTGGTGCAGGGTGACCTGGCATCCCCTGTCCCCCACATGGCAGGGACTAGCCCTGTTGTGTCATTGAGTTCCTGGGTCCCGGCTGGCCAGAGTGGTCACCGCCATTTCATTATTTAGGGGCTGGAAAATTACTATTCATGACAGCAAACTTAAAAATGAAATAATAAGTCCGTCCTTTTAAAAAGCAAATTGTGATGCTAGAATATTCATGAGCTGTGACTTCATGGGAAATGGCAGCAGCAGGGAGATTATCATTCGGTTAAGTCAGCAGCCAAGGAATTTAGGGAAATGCACCTGTCAGTCTGAGGAAACGGGTGATTAATACTTTCCTGTTTGCAGGGCCCCTTAACGAGCGCATTTTTAATGTAATAATTAATTAACCTTGGGATCACTCATATTTCACAAGCTCCCAATGCCTTGGCTCCTAGAGGGTGGGGGTGTAGCCACCTTCCTGCCCCCCAGCCCCCTGATCCCATTCCCATTCTGCATGCCGGGACACTCGGAACTGACCCCACTCTGAAGTCACGAGGCCTGAGACCTTGGCTGAGAGGCCGAGGCCAAAGCTCATGGGAGACTTGTCTGGTGAAGATGGGTTTGGCCTGCCCTGGGCAAGGACGGGGAGGGGCTGTTGAGGCAGGGCAGGGTGACGAGGACATGCCCCGCCCTAGCGAATGCCCATAACCTCTTCGTTGGTGCAGTGAGTTGAGTAGGGGGCCCCAAAACTCATGTCTACCTGTAGCCTCTGAATGTGGCTTTATTTGGAAGCAGAGTCTTTGCAAATATCATTAGTTAAGAATCTCGAGATGAGATCGTCCTGGATTTAGAGTGGACCCTGAAGTCAACGACTGGTATCTGTATAAGAAGAGGACACAGAGAAGAGGCCATGTAGGACAGAGGCTGGGATTGGAGTGATGGGACCACAGGCCAGGGAGTGCCATGAAAGCTGGGACAGACCTCCCCCTTCAGAGCCTCGAAAGGAGCCAGCCAGCCAGGGCCTTGGCTTAGGACTTCTGACCTGCAAATGGGAGGATGCGTTTCTATTGTTTTAAGAACCCTGATTTGCAGGGCCTTGTTCCAGCAGCCCCAGGACCCTCCTACAGTGGCTGTCCCTTTCGGGGGCTGCTGGAGAGCAACAGAGGGAGGCCTTGTGGGCAGGGTGGGGGACCATGTCCCGAGAACCCTGGAGTCCCCAGGGACTGACTGTGTGGGGCCTGATGCTGCTTTTTCAGTGAGCAGGACCAGTGACTAGATGCTCATCCACTCCTCTCTCTGCACCTGAGCGTCTCCCGCTGCAGGGGGTTGAATCAGAGCTGTGCTTTTCAAGCTGGGTTCCCCAGCACACCCATAGGGGCCTGGGATCCAGAACGCCTCAGCGCCACCCCTCCAACCTCCTCCCTCCTGCTGCCTAGAGAACTCTTAGTCATCCTTTACGGCCCATTTCCAGTGCCCCTCTCTGAGGGTGCTGGCCTGAGCTATCTGGGTCCTCAGAGTTCCACGCATCCCCCACCCCTGTAGGCCAGCTCCTGCTCCCAGCCCAGGCTCTGGCATGGCCCCCTGCAGGGTTTGTGGATCAGAAGTGGCAATCCCAGGCCCCGAGGCCCTGAGTCATTCACACACACGGGCACACGTGCACCCATACATACATACACAGCAACATGTACACACCCCTACACATAAACATGCACACATATGCATACAGGGCACACACATGCATGCACAGACACATGCACACACACACAGCACATATGCACAGTGCACACATGCACACAACACGCCCACACACAGGCGCACACACCCCCCCGCACACATGAACATGCACACATATGCATACATGGCACACATGCACGCGCACATGCATGCACACACAGACACATGCACGCATACACATGGCACATATACACTGCACACATATGCACACATGCATACACGCCCACACACAGGCGTGTGCAGGTGCGCGCACGGACACACACACACACACACACGCCTGCACACTCACCCCCACCACCTCGCCCCTCCAGGCAGGCTGACAGTTCACCTGCACCCTCTAGCGGCTGGCTTGAGGCACCACGGCCAGGCTGCTACTTGTTGAGTTTCTGCTTGGGTCCAGGCCACCCGGGGGTGCAGTGGATGACAGCGGCACACTCCATCCACCTCAGTCACACTTGGAGCCCCCTTTGCCAGGAGACACTGCTTGGCCTGCCCAGCCAGGTGCTGACACCATATGGGGGCTGGGGGCTCTGGCCACATCTGCCCAGGGAGCTAAGTCGAGGCAGGGGTTGGGGAGACCGTGGGCAGGACGGCCATGTCCTTAGCTGCCACCACCCAGGGCAGCTGGGGCTCCTCCAGGGAACTCTCAGGGCCACAGCAGGAGCCAGGGCAGGCTGGGGCGGCTTCACTCCAGGCCTCAGGCTAGGACTGGCTCTGTCCCCGCAGACGCAGGGAATCTGTCCCCTGGGCCCTCACTGACTCCCTGCAGGGCCTTGGGCAGCTACGCCCAGACCAAATGAGGCAGGGGCAGCTGGCAGGCAGCTCCAGGAGAACGCACCTGGCCTGCCCCTTCCTGAGAACTGCAGGGAGTTCCGAGGGCTGACACCGCCACCTCGGCGCCTACTCCTGTAGCTGTGGTTGGGGCTGGGGTAGGGTGCCCGGCGTGGCCACGGAGGTGGGCTCTCCTGGAGACCCCTCTGCAGCATGGTCTTAGGGTCCAGCCTGGTCCTCCTGGCCACAGGAGGTTCTGAGAGCGCCCCAGAAACCCCTCCGTGAATTCCTTTTCTGCCTGAACTGGTCAGAGCTAGGGTCTGTTGCTGCAACTAAGAGGCCCCCGAAGCGGCCCCTCCCCCACCCTGGGAGCACAGGGCTCACCCTCCACCAGACGGGAAGCCTCCTCTATCTTCTTCCTGCGGCACCCCCAGGCCTAAAGCAGCACCCAGCACACAGTAGGCACTAAACACACAATGGACCAATGCGCCAAGGGGGTCCTGCCTGGCGGGTTCCCTGGAAGCAGAGGCTGAGATGGAGTTTGGGGTGCATTGGGGACCACACCTGCTGGGTCAGCCCAGGGAGGCAGCGTTGGGCACAGGGAGAAGCTGAACCTTCATGCAGGCCTTGGCCAGCCGGGGGCGGGGGGCAGGGGCGGAGGGCCTGGGGGAGGGCTCCCTCCTCTCTTCAGGGGAGACCCTCTGAAATGGCTGGGTCTTGCCACCCCACTCAGCTCTGCCATGCAGGGAGGGGTGTGACCTCAAAGGTGGCCTCCGAGGCTGAGGCTGAGGGATGGGGGCAGCAAGTCCTCTTTCAGAGGGGGCTCTGGGTCGTGTCTGCATGTCCACACCAAAGCCTAACCCTCCTGGAAAGGGAAACGGAGGCTCAGAAAGAAAACAACCGGCCGGGTGCAGTGGCTCATGCCTGTAATCCCAGCACTTTGGGAGGCCAAGGCGGGTGGACCACCCGAGGTCAGGAGTTTGATACCAACCTGGCCAACATGGCGAAACCCTGTCTCTACTAAAAATACAAAAACTAGCAGGGTGTGCGGGCGGCACCTGTAATTGCAGCTACTCAGGAGGCCTAGATGTGAGAATCACTTGAACCCAAGAGGCAGAGGTTGTAATGAGCTGAGATTGCACCACTGCACTCCAGCCTTGGTGACAGAGTAAAACTCTGTAAGAAAGAAGAAAGAAGAAGAAAGAAAGAAAGAAAGAAAGAAAGAAAGAAAGAAAGAAAGAAAGGGAGGGAGGAAAGGAAAGGAAAAAGGACAGGAAAGGAAAGGACTTGCCTAGGCCTTTCGACTGGGAAGAGACAGAGTGTGGATGCCAGACTGGGCCATTTGACTCTGGGGTCTTCCCTTCATGCTGGCCCCTCACCCCAGGGAGTCCCACAGAGTGGGGCCGGGGAGGCCTCAGGACAGCCTGGCCACTGGAGAGGGACTCCCCCCAGACCTCTCTGGTACTTGCTGTTCCTCTCCTCTGTTCAGGGGCTGGGGGGAGGTACTGCCAGCTGACCTCAGCCTGGAGCAGAGCTGCCACCAATAGGGAGGCGGCTTCCAGCAACTTCCAGGCTCCTGGCTGACACACTTGGTGTGCCGACTGGTGTCCCAGAGGAGGTGCAGCCAGGGAGGGCTTCCTGGAGGAGGAAGGCCTGAGCCTGAGGAATGGGCTCTGAGGAATGGGCTGGGTTGGCACAGGCTTCGAGGCAGGGAGAGAAGCAGGAGCACTGGTGTGGCTGTGAGCAACCCAGGGGTGAGGGAGGGAGGGGCTTCACTGAGACTCGGGATGGAGGGTGAGGGGCCAGGCCAGGCCAGGCCAGCCTGAGTGCTTTGGCTGCGCAAGACGCAAGAAGCCACTTCTGATATAGACAATGAGGGAGGAGGATCATAAGCCCTTGTCCAAAAAGGACAGCATCAGAACGGCAGAGGCCGACGACTCCGGCAGGGTGGGAACTGCCTGCCACTGAGGAGCCCCTGCTGGGCTCCAGCTGTCCCCGGGGGTCGGGCCCGAAGCCTCTCTGGTGGCTGGTTGGTGGCCCTGCTGAACAACGTCTGTGTCCCAACCCTGGAACTGTAGTGGGAGCTTATTTGGGGAGAAGGGTTTTTGCGGATGTAATTAAGTTCAGGATCTCCAGGTAATTTTAGTAAGTGCTGAACTGGACACATGGAATCTGGACGAGGTTGGAATTATCATAGGAGAAAAATGAGGACGTGTGTGCAAAATGGTGTGGGGGAGGAACGAAGCGACCGGAGAACCACAGCTCCCGGCATGCTCCGGGCGCGCCCGTGACGCACTGCCTTTACGGTAGCCACAGCGCGCCCCCGGCGGCGGGAGCGAGGCGCCTGTCCGAGAACCACATCTCCCGGCATGCGCCAGGCGCGCCCGTGACACACTTCCGGTGCGGCGGCTACGGCGCGCCCCCGGCGGCTGCGGCGGCGGGAGCGAGGCGACCGCTCAGGCCGCGGCAAGTGACGGCGGCCGGGCCGACGGGAGCCGGGGCGGGGCGGCGGCGGCCCAGCTAAGGAGAGCGCGGGCGGTCTGGCCCCGCCCCCGCCCCGCCCGCCTGCCCGGTGACCTTCAGGGGCCCGGGCGGCGGGCGCAGACCCCTGCGGCGGCGGCGGGATGTTCGTGCAGGAGGAGAAGATCTTCGCGGGCAAAGTGCTGCGGCTGCACATCTGCGCGTCCGACGGCGCCGAGTGGCTGGAGGAGGCCACCGAGGACACCTCGGTGGAGAAGCTCAAGGAGAGCTGCCTCAAGCACGTAAGGCCGGGCCCCGTCCCCTGCCCCCAACACCCGCCCCGGACCCCTCCGACTGCGGACCCCGCCTCAGTCCCCGAACCGCCCCGACCTGGGTTCCGCCGCCCAGTCTGCAGCTCCCAGGCCCTCTCCTCCGGGGGTGGAGGCAGCGCCTCCTGCCCTTTTGCCCGACTCTCCCCCTTTCGGATCCCACATCTCTGGACGCTCGTCCCGGGCCTGGCCGGCCGACACCGGTCACTAAGCGCTCGCCCGGTGCCAGCCGCCCGGCCGAGCCCTGTACACGCCAGCCTCTCAGTTAACTCTGCAGCTACGCAGGGAGGTAAGGGCAGATCGGGAAACCGAGGCCTGGAGAGTGAAATCGCCGACGGAGCAGGGCCTCATGACTTTCCAGCAGTTGTACGTTTTTGCTGTTGGGGTGAGGCTTTCTTTTTTCAGCAGCATCTCTGAGAGCTGAGAATTAGGCTCCTTCATTAAGAGGCCCCTTCTCCTTCCTCTCCCCTTCCCGCAGAGCCGGCTGCTTGGAGCTCTTTTCCTGGCTGGCCCCAGGCCACTGTGCCTTTTAGCTGGAGTCCCTGAAATAGTGCCGCTGCGGGACAAGGCCCTGCGCCCCTGCTTTTCTGCAGAGGTAAAATTGGTCAAGAGGGAAGGCCCAGGAGTAGGGTCTCCTCGCTGAGACACTGTTTAAAGTTTATTCACCTGAAATACTCCTGTGTATTTAGTTCCTTAGGTTGCTGATTTTTGGAACTAGTTCTCGAAAGGACTCAGTAAGGTCAACTAAGAAGCCTGTCCGTGTGTCAGACTGACCTCCTGTCTATACTTAACATGATCTGAGGGCTTGGCAGAATTTAGGCTGAAGGAGGCTGTAGCTTTCTAGTGGTAACTCCATGTGATAAGTTACATATCTGTGTTGACAGGTTGAGCGCGTTAGACTTCAGCTAAGTGTGGTCTCTGAGGATAAACTTCAGTTCTTACCATAGCAGCTGCTCGCATAGAGTACTTTCGAGTTGCTTTTGGGAGCATGGTTCTGTGGAGTTCTGGAACTGTCAGAGGCAAGCTTGGCAAGCCCCCTTCTGGAACGCAGTGGCTGTGAATAACTGGGAGGTGCTGGCCTCAGGATTCACACCAGGGAGGGGGCCGAGCCTCCTGCGTTCAAGGGCCGGTATGTTTTGGCTGCTTTCTTGCTTTTCTTCTGCCTCAGTCCGCATTGATTTCGCCGTCTGAACAACCATCGGGGCAGCACTAAGCTCCAGTGCCGGTAACTCCATGGGCATCCAGGCTGTTTGAGCCAGGTGTTGTTGCTTGTCTAGTTGGGTGTGTTTTAAAAAACTTCTCTGGGCCGGGCACGGTGGCTCACACCTGTAATCCCAGCACTTTGGGAGGCCGAGGTGGGCGGATCATGAAGTCAGGAGATTAAGACCATCTTGGCCAACATGGTGAAACCCTGTCTCAACTAAAATACAAAAAATTAGCCGGGCCTGGTGGTGTGCGCCTGTAATCCCAGCTACTTGGGAGGCTGAGGCAGGGGAATCGCTTGAACCTGGGAGGCGGAGGTTGCAGTGAGATGAGATCGCGCCACTGCACTCCAGCCTGGCGACAGAGCAAGACAAAAAAAAAAAAAAAGAAAAAGAAAATTATACCTGTGGTGCAGTAGAGTTTTTGGTATGTGTCATAAACATTCATGAAATTCCAGCCTGACCCACATGGCAATACCCCTTCTCTACTAAAAATGTAAAAAATAGCCTGGCATGGTAGCGGACTCCTGTAATCCCACCTACTCAGGAGGCTGAGGCACAAGAATCACTTGAACCTGGGAAGCGGAGGTTGCAATAAGTGGAGATCGTGCCACTGCACTCCAGCCTGGGTGACAGAATGAGACCCGTCTTTAAAAAAAAAAAAAAAGGGAGTTCATGAAATTGCCAGAATAGAACACAGTACCTGCTAGTATAGCTGTTAAATTTTCCATTTCCTAGATCGCATGAAGATGGGTCCTCAGATAACAGATTGCATCAGGTACAAGCAGAAACGGTCAGTACTCTTCTGGGGAGGAGCAGGATGTAGTGGGGTGGGGGTGTGAGGGCCTCCCTACTCCAGCGGCCTTGGTTGGGGCTTTTTTGCTGCCGTACCCCAGCTTCTGCCGAGAACAAAGAAGCAGAGTGACATGGTCGTCCTAGTGCTTCCGTGTTGTTCCTGGTGTGCTGGTGACACATGGACTATGGGTTTTTTGGGAATCAGTATGAGAATTATTTTGGAAAATTGCATTTCATAGTCTGTATTCTGAACTTGACAAATGAACTAGTCTGCAAACTTTAGGATCATGAAGAAGCACCCCCAGTATTTCAGGGAGCAGAGCCATTGTCAAATCCAGAGGCACTTGAGGGGTTCTCTGCCCTGTCGTAAATGGCAGGAGTGTGTCTTCCCTGTAGCTGCGTCCCCCCAACATCCCCTCAGCCTGGCCAGTTTTGTGTGAAGGAGTGACAGCCCCTGAGGCCGTCAATCCCTTTTTCAAAACCGTTTTCAGTCTTGAGAGCAACAGAAAATTCCAGTTACTCTTAAAATGCCAGCGTTGAGAGGTGAAGTGTGTGCTTAGATTTTCTTTCCCAGCAAGCAGTTGTGTGTGCTGGGTGTTTCAGAGCCTCTGTGGCAGCAAAGGGAGGTGGAAAGTGAGCTGACAGCGGGGCGTCTGCCCAGCCACCTGAGACGTCCGAGGACGGCCTGTCCTGGGGTGGTGCCCCGGCCCCGCTCCAGGCTGGGCCACGCTCCTGACGCACAGGCTGAGCCCGCTACCAGGTTTAGAAAGTGCCCAGTGAGGGTTTCATCCTTTTCTGATCTTCAGATAATTCTACCATCTAACCTCAGGGGATCTGTAAGAGCAAAAAAATAGTCAGCCTCCTCTCCGCCTAGCTCTGAGTTCTGAAGGGCTTTCAGGCCAGGCTGCGGAACGTGGGTATTTTGTGAAACACAGAAGCGCAGCCCCTCTCCTCTCACCCCACGATTCCGGCTGGGGAGGCGCCATATTTGGTTAGGTGGGCACTGTTTGGTGTGGTGTGCTGTGCTGTGGTGTGGTGTGCTGGGTGTGTCGGGCCGTGTGGTGCTGAGGCAGATAATAGGGTGGAGTCGTGGAGCTCTGGACCAACTTGGGCACGAACATGCAGGCACATGTGCTGATCTTGGTCTTCATCACATGGCACCATCAGTGTTTGCCGTTCTTCACAAAATGGTGAGCCAACATGCCTAGCCCCTGTGTCCAAAGGAAAGCAGGACTCCCGCAAGCCAGTGCCATGTGCATGAGTCAGGGACAGCTGTGCGCTGTTTTGCAGAGAGGATGCTGGCTGAATTGAGGAGCAGGATCTACCCCTGCCAGCAGTTGGCTGTGAGGTCTTCGTAATGGCGGGGTTGGAAGGGGTCACGGCCATCTGCTCCAACTTCCTCTTGGAGTTTGCAGTCATTAGCTGTCAAGATGGCTTCCCAGGTCCCCCGTGAGCGCTGGTCGGAGGTGGCTGTGGTGTGTGTGAGGGGGATCTCCTCACTGCTGCCCATGTATTGCCTCCTGTTCCCTGCCCTAGTGTTGCAGGGTTTCCAGGGCCCTGGTGCCTGCATGCCCATTGGTCCACCTTTGAGCAGCCCAGGGTGCAGCATGGCTGTTGCTTCGTGAGCTGGGCCACGCCGACAGCAGTCATGCTAAGTGGCCCTCTTATCCCAATCTTGGGCTGCAACATGGCTGTTGCTTAGTGAGCTGGCCAAGCTGAGAGCAATCATGCCAAGCGCTCCTCTTATCCTGATCTCGGGCTGTCTGCAAGCCAGTCTTCTTTCTGGGCAGCCTTTCTGGCCCCTTTCATGCATCTGTGGAAAAAAGAAAAACAACTGCCCAAAACTTAGGTAGATCTTTAGGTCATCAGGAAACAATGGATCTGCTATTTTCATTTAAAATTATTTTCCACATCTTTCTAGACCAAAGAAGCAATTCTGGTGGCTGCGAATTGTCAGTAGGGTGTGGTATATCAGAGCTGGGAGCTTGTTTCAGGAGTACTCCGTGGGCTGGGGATCAGCTCACTGGCCCAGGGGATCTGGCGCTATGATGCTTCATTTGGCATCTACCGTTAGTGGGAATTCTTTAATTTCATCCATGGTGTAATTTCTTAGCTCATAAGAAAACCCAGTAAATTCCTGGTGTGGCTTGGGATGCCAGGTCCTATATTATTAGAATTACGATTTACTTATTTTCTATCTTGAAATATCTATTTTTCCCCAGTGTGCTCATGGGAGCTTAGAAGATCCCAAAAGTATAACCCATCATAAATTAATCCATGCTGCCTCAGAGAGGGTGCTGAGTGATGCTAGGACCATCCTGGAAGAGAATATCCAGGACCAAGGTAAGGCTACTGTGGGCAGGCGGGTTGGCATCAGGCATCGTGTGCTGCTGGGGGCGCTGGAGCCAGGAGGGGGTGGTCCACCCACAGGAGTCAGTGTTCTGAGCTGGACACGAGCACAAAAACGAGATCGACTAAAAGCATTCTGTTTTTCCTTTATTAAAAAGAGTTCCATTATAGAATATTTGTGAAAAACAGCAGAAATTGAAATTGAACAAGCAGCAGACATTTGAGAAGCCAAAGGTGAATTTCGCTTTTAGTTCTGTTTCAGAGCAAAGCCAGAGACTCCAGGGGTTCTGCAGGTTTCACCTTCATTGTGGTGATTGTTGTTGGCATTCTAGTGCAATGTTAGACACACACATCCATTTAATTGCTTATGGTTTTGTGTCTGGAGGCACTTGAAGAGCAGACATCAGTTTTGTCTGTGTCATTCAAATAATGCGTTTAATTATGGAATTCCTTGAAGTAAGCTGTTTTGAAAATCCTGGAAGTATTGCTAAGATACCCACTGAGATGACCATCAGGCTCCAAGCCAGTGGGGGATGGCCACCGTCGTGGGCTGAGGATGAGCCACATCTCAGGTTTTGACCTCTGAGGGTTAAGACTAAACTCTCCAGCCTCACGGACTTTCTCAGAACTGAGCCGGTTAAAATGCCCTTTGCAGGATTGTCACCAATTCTTTGCACAATTAT
Source organism: Hylobates moloch (assembly GCF_009828535.3). Taxonomy (NCBI): domain Eukaryota; kingdom Metazoa; phylum Chordata; class Mammalia; order Primates; family Hylobatidae; genus Hylobates; species Hylobates moloch. Next base: position 108,055,757 of record NW_026652285.1, on the reverse strand, counting down.
TGGGGCCGTGCTGTGCACGCTTCCTGGGCCACGGGTCACCTGGGGGTTCGTGCCAGGCCTGGGAGCTTGTACCTCAGCTAGGGCCTTGCAGACATCATGCAAAAGTGAGGGAAGGCTGGTGTAGATGCTTGGTTTAGGGGGGACCAAGCCTGGTCCTTTTTTGAGACAGGGTGTCGCTCAGTCACCCAGGCTGGAGTGCAGAGGTGCAGTCAGGCTCACCGCTGCCTTGACCTCCTGGGCTCAAGCAGTCCTCCCACCTCAGTCTCCCAAGTGGCTGGGACTACGGGCGTGTGCCACCATGCGCAACTATTTTTTGTATTTTCCTAGAGATGGGGTCTCGCCATGTTGTCCAGGCTGGTCTTGAATTGCTGGACTCAAGTGATCCACCTGCCTCGTCCTCTCAGAGTGCTGGGATTACAGGAGTGAGCCACTGCACCCAGCTGAAGCCCTGCTCCTCTTCTTTTTTTTTTTTTTTAAGATGAAGTCTTGCTCTGTTGCCCAGGCTGGAGTGCAGTGGTACAATCTCGGTTCACTGCAATCTCTGCCTCCCGGGTTCAAGTGATTCTCCTGCCTCAGCCTCCCGAGTAGCTGGTATTACAGGCGTGTGCCACCACGCCTGGCTAATTTTTGTATTTTTAGTAGAGACGGGGTTTCACCATGTTGGCCAGGTGGGTCTTGAACGCCTGACCTCAGGTGATTCGTCCGCCTCAGCCTCCCAAAGTGCTAGGATTACAGACGGGAGCCACCACGCCCAGCCGAACCCCTGCCGTTCTGTTCTCAGGGCATCCAGCACCGTTTATGCCATTCTGTGGATATGAAATGATAACCAGTGTGATGGATATACGTGTTGTTTTTTCTAGATGTCCTATTATTGATAAAAAAGCGTGCTCCATCACCACTTCCCAAGATGGCTGATGTCTCAGCAGAAGAAAAGGTAAATTTCAAAGTTTGCAGTTGGGGACCTTGATTGGTGGAAGTCTACATTTAAGAATTATAGGCTGGGCACGGTGGCTCATGCCTGTAATCCCAGCACTTTGGGAGGCTGAGGCGGGTGGATCACAAGGTCAAGAGATCAGGACCATCCTAGCCAATATGGTGAAACCCCGTCTCTACTAAAAATACAAAAAAAATTAGCTGGGCCTGGTGGCGCACGCCTGTAATCCCAGCTACTCAGGAGGCTGAGGCAGGAGAATCTTTTGAACCTGGGAGGTGGAGGTTGCAGTGAGCCGAGATCGTGCCACTGCACTCCAGCCTGGCGACAGAGTGAGACTCCATCTCAAAATTAAATAAAAACTTAAAAAGAATTAAAAAGAAGTTCTCTATACTAGTTGTTCACCAACCCCCACGTTCGCCATTTACAGTAGATGTGGTTATAAGGGGTTGTCTCTCCCGGCAGAGCCTGTTTAATCCATGTCAGTCCTGGTCCCTGCTCACGGGACCAGCACAGAAAACCTGCCTCTGAGTTTTCTGAGACAGAGAGGAGAGTAGGGACACGTCCTGCGTGACGGTTCACTCCCGCACTGCTGTCCACCTTCACCTGCGTGTGCTCCCGTTCCCTCCTCTTCCCAAGCAGCCAAGTCAGTCCTGACAGAAAAACGGAGGAAAGTGGGTAACCAACCACCGCACAGAATAAGGGCTGCGCATGCAGAGAGCCGCCGGTGAGGGAGCACTCGTAACAAGCTCCGCCTCGCACCGCACAGGCTCAGCATCCCCATCCAAAAATCCGAACGCGGAAATGCACTGCAGTCTGAAACTTTTTGAGTGCCGACATGACACTTAACAGAAGTGCTCATTGGTGCTTTTTGAGTTTATTATTTGGAATGCAAATATTCCCAAATCTGAAAAAACCTGAAATCCGAAACAGTTGTGGTCCCAGGCACTTCAGATGAGGGATACTCAGCCTGCACTGTTAATGCTGAGAAAGGCTGAGTTCTGCCCACCTTGTCTATTTCTTGCAAAACAGAACTGGATGTCATTGGTGTTTACATTCACTCACATGTTACTGATTCACGGTCTGCGCAGTCCACTTGCGCGTGTACCTTAGGAACGCCGTGCAGTGTGGTGTTTACTGGCTGCCCCAGAAGCTCATGCTTTGGGAAGCTCACTGAGGAGAGGAAGATGTGTTCTGCAAGTGCGTGTCCTACCCCACAGCAGGGCCCACGCCCACGCCCAGCATGGAGCCTGCTGGCTAGAGGGCAGCCACTTTTTCTCTGCTGTCTTTGCATTACTCATCTCAAGGGTAGAGGTTCTTGCTTGTGCTTTGAGAGGTTAAGGAGAGCGTTCACCCCAGAGAAAGAGCGGGTCAAACTCTTCTGGGCTAGGCTCATGCCTGGTAGTGCATAAGCTATTTTTGGGTTTCATCTGGGACCACGGGTCCCCAGGAAGAGCACCCTGGGCTTGGGTCCCCTCCTTATCTTCAGTCACACCTGGCCACGCATGAGTGACACACAGGCTGCCGCCCCACCCATCTGCAGTGGACAGATCTGGGCCTGCCTCCGCCTGTCCCCGAGTCAGGCCTGTTTCTGGGAACTGCTGCAGGCAGCATTCACAGTTCTCAGATTACAGTTTGACTGTTGGTGTTCAGACTTACAGGCCTGTAAATAATATAAACAGCAGGGTCTGACCATACAGCCATTGCCCCACAGCCTCTTGGGTGGGTAGCTTGGAGCTAACCTCAGGAGCTTACCTTTTCTCTTCAAATATTTGCAAACCGAAACATTGTAAGATGTCAATTCATATTTTTATGAATTTATTATTATTATTATTATTATTATTGAGACAGAGTTTTGCTCTTGTTACCCAAGCTAGAGTGCAGTGGCGCGATCTCGGCTCACTGAAACCTCTGCCTTCCAGGTTCAAACGATTCTCCTGCCTCAGCCTCCCAAGTAGCTGGGATTACAGGCGCGTGCCACCACGCCCGGCTAATTTTTTGTATTTTTAGTAGAGACGGGGTTTCACCGTGTTGGCCAGGCTGGTCTCGAACTCCTGACCTCAGGTGATCCACCTGCTTCGGCCTCCCAAAATGCTAGGATTATAGGCATGAGCCATTGCTCCTGGCCTAAATTAATTTTTAATTTAGTTTTTGTTTTTGTTTTAGAGACAGGATCTCACTCTGTTGCCCAGGCCACAGTGCAGTGGTACAATCATAACTCACTGCAACCTTGACCTCCTGGGCTCAAGCAGTCCTTCTGCCTCAGCCTCCCGAGTAGCTGGGACCACAGGTGTGTGCCACCACATCCAGCTAATTTTTGTATTTATGAATTAATTTTTAAGTCAAAGTGACGTATGTTTTTAAAAGGTCAAATAATACTACAAATCTTTTAATAAAAATTAGTAGTCTTTGCTAGGTGCGGTGGCCCACCCCTGTAGTCCCAGCACTTTGGGAGGCTGAAGTGGGAGGATCACTTGAGCCCAGGAATTTGAGATCAGCCTGGGCAGCACGATGAAACCCTGTCTCTACAAAAAATATAAAACATTAGTTGGGCCTGTTGGCACAAGCCAGGCAGTGCACACCAGGCTGGAGTGTGTGGTACGATCTCACCTCACTGCAACCTCTGTCTCCTGGGCTTAAGCGATCCTTCTCCCTCAGCACCAGGAGTAAAGCAGCTGGTACTATAGGTGTGTGCCACCACACCTGACTAATTTTTGTATTTTTTGTAGACATGGAGTCTCACCATGTTGCCCAGGCTGGTCTTGAACTCCTGGGCTCAGGTGGTCTGTTCACCTTGGTCTCCCCGTGTTGGGATTACAGGCGTGAATCACCGTGCCCGGCCCAACCACTCATAACTCTTGTTATCTTTAACAATTCTCTTCCTGATTTATAAATAATATATGTATATTATTATTCCTTGAATGACCAACTTTAGTCTCTATTGACTTCTTAATGAAGAGGCTACAGTACCTCTCTCCTCCCTTGAGGGTTAGATCATAATGTTGAAGATCTCAGGGTTTTCATTACTAGTATAATTGAAGTGTAGTTTTCAGCTGTGAGCAAAATTGATTAAGATTATCCATCCTTCTTACACAACTATATTTTTCCTGGAATTAATATTTGCCTCTTGCTTTCGTTTGCTTGTTGAGTTTCTTATAGGCTTATCGCTGATTTTTTCATGCTCTTCCACAGAGCCAATAAAGCTTCTGGAAACATGGTCACAGATGTTAGGTCACTGGGGTGTTCCCTCCCTCCACATCCCTCTGGCCTGCGCATCTGTCTGAGTCGCTGCCTTCCAGGCCTGCTGCACAGCCTGGCTTTCCTGCCTCTTTCCTGTGTTAGAGTTTGCTAAGTCTGTGCAAGTTTTCCGTTGCCACCTAACAAATTGCCACACACGTAGCCGCTTAAAACAGCACTTGGCTTGTAGCTCGCAGTTCTGTAGGGCAGAAGTCTGGCTGGGTGAGCTCAGCTGGTTTCTGTGCCCAGGGTCTCGAGCTGAAATCAGGGTGCTGAAGGGCTGCGTTCAGGGTGCTGAAGGGCTGCTTTCCTTTCCGAGGCTGGGAAAGATTCTGCTTCTGAGGTCTTCTGGCGGTTGGCGAGTCCAGTTCCGACCCATTTTCTTGCTGGTGGCCAGCTGGGGGCTGCTGTCAGGGCCTGGGCACGGTCCACATTCCTACCCACACAGCCTCCTCCTCCTTCAGAGCCAGCAACAGGATTTCTGAAGTGTTGAATCTCTCTTTCCAGAAAGAGACCCATCCCTTTTAAGGACCTGCCTGATTAGGTGAGGCCCACCAAGGATCGTGCTCTTTCCCCAGAGTCGGCTGTGCTGCGTGATATAACCTGACCCCAGAGTGGAATGTGTCCTGCTCATGCTCTGCAGCCACGCACGGGCAACTGCCACGCCTGGGGAGCGTGCAGCCGTCCTCGAGTTCTGCCTGCCGCAGGACCAGGTGTCTTGTTCTTCTCGATCTGTCCCTTGGTCTGGTGGAGCCTGACTTCCTCTAGTGCCCGGGAGGGGAAACCATCTTGAGGCCTTGTATTCCAGCGCAGGAGCTGTGGAGGGGGTGCCAGCCGTGTGCAGTACGCAAGGCAGCTCTGAGCCGTTCCTCCCTACACCAGCCGCCTCCCCTTCCTCTGCTCCTTCTGGAACCTTCTGCCATCTGGTGTGCTTTAGTGTTCTGGAATATTCCATGGTGTCTCTGCTGCAGGTCTTTTTCTCTTTGCTATGCCCGGCACATTGACTCTGGAGATGCAGATGTTTGAGTTCTGGGAAATTTAGTCCTGGAAAATGTTCTGAATTGGTTTATCTCCTTGTTTTCTTTTCTCTTTCTGTAACTCTTATGAGTTGACTGGTAGGCCTGTTTTCTGAGGGATTCCTTGACTTTATCTTCTAAACATTCTGTAGCCTTTTTGATCTGGCTGTAACATGTTGAAATTCCTAAGCCGGTTCTCCCCCTCAGATGATGTCTTCTAGCATTCCGGTGTGTTCCTCTGCGGGCCGTGTGTCCTGGCTCATAAGCACTATCCTCTTCCCTGCTGGCTCCTCACTTTGTGTTGCTTTCTGTTGTTCCTCTTCCTTTTTTTTGAGACGGAGTCTCACTGTCACTCACCCAGGCTTGAGTGCAGTGGTGTGATCTCAGCTCACCTCCCAGGTTCAAGCGATTCTCCTGCCTCAGCCTCCCGGGTAGCTGGGATTACAGGTGTGCACCAGGACACCGGGCTTATTTTTGTATTTTTAGTAGACATGGGGTTTCATCGTGTTGGCCATGCTGGTCTCGAACTCCTGACCTCAAGTAATTCACCCACCGCGGCCTTGCAAAGTGCTGGGATTACAGGCATGTGCCATCTTCCAGAGGCCCTGGATCTTGTTAGCAGCGCTTTGGGACTGGGTGGCTGGCTAGGGCACTGCCCTTTGGGTGCAGACCCTGCCATTTTGCCCCCTCCCACCTCTTGGCTGTGTCTGCCCCGCTCCCCTGCTGCTGGGTCTCCCTGTTGAGGGTGCTGGGGGTGCTGCTTTCCCTCTCATGAGCCTAGGGCTCCTGGCCTGGGGTCTCAAGCCCAGCTCTCTGGGAGCTGCCGGCAGGACTGGATGGCAGGGGAGCACAGGGCAGGGCGGCGGGGGGTGGAGCGCTAGCTCCTGAGGCTCACTTCCTGCCCCCTGCCACTGATGCAGTTCTAGGAGGCTGGAATGGTCTTGCGTCCATGCTCTGCTCTTGGCCTGAGCCTTTGTAGCTCCACTGATGCCTCCATCCTCGTCCTCTGCCGTCTTCTGAGAATGTGCTGTCACTCTTCCGGTTCTGTTTCTCTCCCATCACTTTTGTTCTCGTGAGTTTCTACTGCCATAACTGCCCGCCAGGAGCTTCCCAGAAGGAGCAGAGATGAGTTCGTGGTTTTGGCCTCAGGGCTCAGCTGCAGCCTGGGTGGTTCTTCTGGAGTCGCCTCCCTTGCCCCAGCCCTGCCACAGCCCCCGTGTGGTTGTCATTCTATGACCCTTGCTCTTGCTCTGCCCCTCACCTACTGCTTCACTCTTATTTACGGCGGAGCAGAGGCTGAGGACACGTCTGCTGTCCCTGGGCCTTGCACAGAATTCTCCAGGCTCCCCCAGCTCATCAAGGAGTTTACACCTCTGGCTCCTAAAGGAGATGGAGTCTTTCCTGGGCAGAGCTCTGCTGATTCAGTTTTCATCATCTTTTTGCTGCTCTTACGTTTATCTCGGACTTTCTGATTACTTTTCTGTGTAGAAAAAACAAGACCAGAAAGCTCCAGATAAAGAGGCCATAGTCCGGGCCACCGCCAACCTGCCCTCCTACAACATGGACCGGGCCGCGGTCCAGACCAACATGAGAGACGTGAGTGTCAGCCCAGAGTGGCGGCGGGCGCATGGGGTCCCCGTGTAGGGGATTGCCGTGGGGGGGTTCCCGTGGGGCGGGGCAGCAAGAGGAGATTCTCTGGGAGTGTGTGGGGAAGCCGGTGGGTGGGTCTATAGGACTGCACTATTTTGCATTTTTTCTGTAAATCAAAAATTATTTCCAAGTAAGAGTTGGAAAGCCATCTGAAGGCGGGACTGAAAAGATAGATATCCCTGGGAAAACGTCAGTCCGGCCCTGAGTTTGGCAAAACCGTTTAGATAGAATTCTGAACCCGAAGCGGTTGGATCATCTGAGGTCAGAAGTTTGAGACCAGCCTGGCCAACGTGATGAAACTCTGTCTCTACTAAAAATACTAAAAATCAGCTGGGCATAGTGGCAGGCACCTGTAATCCCAGCTATTCAGGAGGCTGAGACAGGAGAATCACTTGAACCCGGGAGGCGGAGGTTGCAGTGAGCCGAGATCGCATCATTGTACTCTAGCCTGGGCAGCAAGAGCGAAACTCCGTCTCAAGAAAAAAAAAAAAAAACCCGTGAGTTATTTTGGGTCAGAACATTCTGAGTTAAAAAAGAAAAGTGTTTGCAGTGCTCACGTGGATGCCACAGCAGGCAGGGGAGGCACGTGCTGTGCCAGGGTGGGAGGACGGCTGGCTTCCAACTTCATCCGATGCCAGTCCGACCTAAGGGCACTGCCATAAGCCCTGTTTCATTTTAGGAATGAACCTCTTGGGGTCTCTTCCAGAGAGTTCTGTGCTGACCAGGGCATGGTGGCTTTTCCCCAGCAGCCAGCATGTGTGTCTCCCATCCTGTGTGTGTCCGGCTCAGAGGTATTTGTCTAATGTGGTGTCTACACCAAGGCTCACACTTGTGTGAGAGTAGGGACAGCTGACGCCTGACCTCTAGGCCCTGTAGCCAGGAGGTGTTCTGGAGGGCATCTCCGGTCCATCCCACGGCTCCTCTTGCCTGGGGAGGACAGTGATGGCTGCTGCAGATGCTGTGTGGCAGCCATGCCTCCACCGGGGGCTGGCAGACTCGTGGGCGTGGAGCCTCAGATGATTCTGTTTTCTTCAGTGAAGCCAGAGAGGGTCTTCAGCTTGCCCCACACCTGTGCCAGCTGGGCCGATGGTTTCCTCACTGGGCACAGGCTGAGTATCAGGCCAGCACTGAGCGACCATCACCAGGCATTCCTGTCCCTTTCCACTGGCTTCACTCCCACCTGCAGGGAGGCCCTTGGCCCTGCCACTCCCCTGCCTTGCCCTCAGCTGCTCCTGCTGTCTTGCAGGAAAGCAGTGTCATCGCCACTCTCAGAATCAGAGTTCTAGGACAGGGGAGCAAGTCATAGATCCAAGTAGGTTTGCTGGACATTTAGAGAATTGATCTCCTTTTTTTTCACCACAGTTCCAGACAGAACTCCGGAAGATACTGGTGTCTCTCATCGAGGTGGCGCAGAAGCTGTTAGCGCTGAACCCAGATGCGGTGGAATTGTTTAAGAAGGCGAATGGTATGAGTCAGCCCCGATGCTGCATTCCAGGCGCGGTTCACTGCCGGCCTTGGGGAGCGTCTGCAGCTCCACGCACTGACCGGAACCTCAGTGCTTTATGGAAGCACTGATGAGGGGCTAGGGCCTGCCTCACTGGCAGCTCCTGTTGATACGCCTGAGGGCGGGCAGGCAGAGCTCAGACAGATAATTGCTGCAAATGTTTGTGCTCAGATAAGGCCCCTGAGCCTGAGGCTGGAGCCCTCATGGCCCTGTGTCTCCCTGCAGCAATGCTGGACGAGGACGAGGATGAGCGTGTGGACGAGGCCGCCCTGCGGCAGCTCACGGAGATGGGCTTTCCGGAGAACAGAGCCACCAAGGCCCTTCAGCTGAACCAGTGCGTGGGGGCCACCTCCTTCCCTTGCCGGGGACATGTGGGGCCTGGTCTTGGGGGGCTCCCACTGTGGGTGACGTCCTCCTACCGTAAACTCTTTGACTGAATCATTTCTAACGTGTGGGGTTTTGAAGAGGTACCTTAAATATGTGCCTCCAAAGTGTTTTTGGGGTGAATGTGACAGAACAGTCTGTGTAAATTCTCTTTGGGCCGTTGTGTGAGAACTCAAGGTGAATCCCGTTCGTAGCAGGGACACGGCCTCTAACAGTCTTCTCAGGATTCCCATGTGAGTTACTTGCCCTGCTTCTGTGTTCAGATCTAAAATGAATGATCCGAGATCCAGGGGCAGCCGGGGGCAGTTCCCCGTGCTCCCTATCTAAGCCCTCAGCAGAGACCTCTGGGTCCGCTTACCTCTTCTTAAACATGGGCTTCTGTTTCTGCCCAGGGTCTCAAGGTAGTCTGAGGCAAGGACCAGAGCTTCAGTCGCCCCTGTGTTCATTCAGGTTCTTGTTGCAAGGGTCACCAGCTGATGCTGGGGAAGTCACTACCATAGCAGAGGCTCTTGGGAATGGACAGGAGGCGAAGGCCCTGGTCCGTTAGTCTGGAGTGTTGGAAAGAGTCTCTTGCCTTGCAGCATGTCGGTGCCTCAGGCCATGGAGTGGCTAATTGAACACGCAGAAGACCCGACCATAGACACGCCTCTTCCAGGCCAAGCTCCCCCAGGGGCCGAGGGGGCCACAGCAGCCGCCTCCGAGGCTGCCGCAGGAGCCAGCACCACCGATGAGGAGGCCAGAGATGAGCTAACGGAAATCTTCAAGAAGATCCGGAGGAAAAGGGAGTTTCGGGCTGATGCTCGGGTATGTGTTACTAGACCTATCTCCAGGCAGAGTCGCCGTGTCCTCCCTTGAGGTGGCGCCATGGAAAGGAAGCTGGGGCTGCGTGGCTGCCCTTGGGCTGAGCCGGCTCCTGTCCCAGGAGAGAGAGAAGCTGGGGAAGGGGTTTACAGGCGGGCCTGGGAAATGGCGAGCCTGGGGGCGGTGGGCCTGGGGACCGTGGCCCGAGTTTCTGAGCACACCTGTAGGTTATCCTGGCTTGAATCCAGGCGCCTCAGTTTCCTCTGTGTTGCCACGTTTGTCACCTTTTGAAAAACTTGATATTTTACAGTTCCTGCTGACCACTCATCCACAAGCCGCCCCTGTTCGGCGGCCTCTCTGCGGGGTGGGGGCCCTGCCCAGAGACTGGGAGGGTCATTTGCCGTGGGGGGTGTCCGTGAGCGAGGGGCTGCTCAGGCTGCCAGCCGCCTCCGTGGCACAGTCTGCAGGGCTGAAGGGTCCCTGCGCCTGTGTGTGTGGACCTTCCTCGCCCGCGCCTCATCTCCCCGTTCTTGCTGCTTTTTCCTGTTCTTTGATTTGGGTTTTACTTCCTCCTTGGAGGTTTCTGTCTGTCTCCGACATGCTCAGATGGCAGATCTGCTCCATCTGCACGCTCTCGTCTCACATGTGGCACTGATCGTTTCCTTGGGGTGTGTGACACTGTGCTGTGGCCTCACCTGCGGAGCTCGTGTTTTCCATGGAGTTCCATGTGGCCAGGCTGTAGACATCCACCTGGGGTGATTCTGAGTTTGCTTCTGCCGGTGATGAGTGGGGCTCCTGCCCCGCCATGTCCTGCAGTGTAACCCTAGGCTTTGCAGCTCAGGTCTTCCTTGCACAGGGTTCCGTGGAGACAAATGCTTTTCTTTGTTTCTTTTAAAATTTAATGTAATGTAAAGTTCTGGGATACATATGCAGGATGTGCAGGTTTGTTACATAGGCAAATATGTGCCATGGTGGTTTGCTGCACGTGTCAGCCCATCACCTAGGTATGAAGCCCAGCATGCATGAGCTATTTTTCATGATGCTCTCCCTCCCACAAACCCCCCGATGGGCCCCAGTGTGTGATGTTCCCCTCCCTGTGTCCATGTGTTCTCATTTTTCAGCTCCCACTTATAAGTGAGAACATGAGGGGCTTGGTTTTTTGTTCCTGTGTTAGTTTGCCGAGGACAATGGCTTCCAGCTTCATCCATGACCCTGCAAAGGACGTGATCTTGTTCCTTTTTATGGCTGCATAGTATTCCGTGGTGTATATGTCCCACATTTTCTTTATTCAGTCTATCCAGTTTCTTTTCTTATCTGTGGGCATTTGAGTTGATTCTATGTCTTTGCTATTGTGAATAGTGCTGCAGTGAACATATGTGTGCACGTATCTTTGTAATAGAATGATTTCTGTTCCTTTGGGTGTATACCCAGTAATGGAGTTGCAGGGTCAAATGGTATTTCTGTTTCTAGGTCTTTGAGGAATCACCACGTCTTCCACAGTGGTTGAACTAATTTACATTCCCACCAACAATGTAAAAGCGTTCCTATTTCTCCACAGCTCACCAGCAGCTGTTGTTTCTTGACTTTTTAATAATCATCATTCTGACTGGCATGAGATGGTATCTCATTGCGGTTTTGATTTGCATTTCTCTAATGATCAGTGATGTTGAGCCTTGCACTGTCGCCCAGGCTGGATTCTTCCTGCCTCAGCCTCTTGAGTAGCTGGGACTACAGGCACACGCCCACCACGCCCAGCTCATTTTTGTATTTTTAGTGGAGACAGGGTTTCACCATGTTGGCCAGGCTGGTCTCAAACTCCTGACCTCAAGTGATCTGCCCGCCTCGGCCTCCCAAAGTGCTGGGATTACAGGTGTGAGCCACCATGCCCGGCCAACTGTCTTCTTTTGAGAAGTGTCTGATCATGTCCTTTGCCCACTTTTTAATGGGGTTGTTTTTTCCTTGTAAATTTGTTTATTCCATGTAGATTCTGGATATTAGACCTTTGTCAGGTGAATAGATTGCAAAAATGTTCCCTTCTGTAGGTTGTCTGTTCACTCTGAGGGGAGTTTCTTTTGCTGTGCAGAAGCTCTTTAGTTAGATCCCATTGAGACAAATGCTTTTCTAGTCTATCTTCCCATCTTTTCAGGATCCTGGTTTTAAGTAAGGGTCTCAGTTCCCAGTCCCTACCTCCCATGGGCCCAAGGCGCATGTTCTGTCTGTGCGTGGACATCAGACCCCGCTCTCCCAGGGCAGCCCCTGCGCACACCCTCTCACAGGGCTAGCTTTCTGTCTCTTCCTTCTTGGTTTTTATCACTTGTGGATATCCCTTTCTTGTGAGTTTAGCTATGCATTTAGAAGTTTCTCTTTTTTTGAGACAGTTTCACTCTGTCACCCAGGCTGGAGTGCGGTGGCACAATCATGGCGCACTGCAGCCTTGACCTCCTGGGCTCAAATGATGCTACTTCAGCCTCCTGAGTAGCTCTTACAGGCACGCACCACCACCCTGGGCTAATTTTTTATTTTTTTTTAATTTTGTACAGATAAGGATCTCCCTGTGTTGTCCAGGCTGTTCTTGAACTCCTGGCCTCAAGTGATCCTCCTGCCTTGGCCTTCCAAAGTGCTGGAATTACAGGCATGAGCCATTGTGCCCAACCTAAAAGCATTTTTGTTTTATTTTCATCTAGCATTTCTAGGTTTAGCAGGAAGTTTGTCTCGTTGTGCTTGTCTCCTAGGGAGCCAAGTTCACATCGGATCCTGGTAGCCTGTCTGAGTGGAGTGGTCACTCTCCAGCTGGGTCCCTTGTGCACTGAGGTTGGACTTTGCACTCTCCTGTGTTGAGGTCCTGCACAGTCTCTTAGAGGTTGTTAGTCATATTCTTTCTTGCCATCTTAAGCCTTTTTGTTAAATATAGATGCTCATTCTTAACAATCTTAACGTGCTCGTTTTCCTACGATCTTCCCCATTGCCGTTCCCTCCTGTCATCTCTCTGTGTCAGAACATTCCGTAGAATGTCTTCTTTGATGAAAATCATCACAAGGTGGTCAAGGCTTGAGGGGCCAGCCCATCAGTCCTGCTAGCCTTTGGTTTCTGTACGAGTAATGAGATCAGGCAGTCGTCCAGTAGGGATGGAGATATTAGCTTCGTTACCGAGAAAGGATTGGAGAGCTCTGACTTGAGCCAAAACAGATTTCCTGCTGCCCCTGCCTTCTCACTGGTGGACAGGATGCCTGCTGTCCGGGGGCAGAGCTGGCAGGGCCCAAGGTCCTGCAGCCTGTGAGTGCAAGGCCCCTCTCCCATCGCTTGCCCACAAGCAAGTCTTTGCCCCCATGGGCTGGGAGGGAGGGTGGGGGCTGCCAGGTTGTTGCCTCAGGAGTAATGGGGCATCATTTCCTGGGCTGAGGTAGAAATGAGGGACAGTGCTTCCTATTGAAGCTAGTGAGAAGGGCATCCTATCCTTGAATTCAGTAGATTCCAGGCTATTCTGTATGACTTTGATATCAAAATATTGTACGGTGGGTTCTTCCAGAGTTCATTGTTGGAGCTCCTGGATTAGGGTGTGGCTCAGGAAGGCAATTGTGATGGACCATAAATAGAAGATACGGAGTTTTTTTCTTTTTTGAGATGGAATCTTGCTGTGTTGCCCAGGCTGGAGTACAGTGGTGCGATCTCGGCTCACTGCAGCCTCCACTTCCCAGGTTCAAGCGATTCTCCTGCCTCAGCCTCCCAAGTAGCTGGGATTACAGGCGCCTGCCACCACGCCCAGCTACTTTTTGTATTTTTAGTAGAGATGGGGTTTTCCCATGTTGGCCAGGCTGGTCTTAAACTCCTGACCTCAAGTGATCCTCCCACCCCGGCCTCCCAAAGTGCCGGGATTACAAGCATGAGCCAGTGCTCCCAGCCGGGACTTTTGACCTGATCATGCACACAGTTTAGCTCCAGCCAGCATCCTTCCTGAGCTCCACCCCAGCTGAAGTCTTTTTCTGCCAGGTTCTCTTGGAAGCATCTGACAGTGCAGTCTAGACTGGCTGTGGACATGCACGGTCCGCGGGGTGCAGTGCTGCATGAGGTCAGCCTGGGTGGTGCTGGGAGCTGTGTGGGGCTGGCACCCCTAGACCGCCTTATGGTGACCGGAAAACTGCCAAAGAAGGAGAGGACTCTGGGGGCTTCAAGAGAGTGGGATCTGACCTTTCAGGGATTAGGAGAGGCCCTTGAAATTTTGATGAAGGCTTCATCTTATTTATTTATATTTTTTCAAATTAGACCCGTTTAAACATTGTGTTATAAATCTCCAGAGTAGAGGATGTATTATCTTCTTACATGAATTGTGTCCAGAAAATGTACGTCCTTCCTCAAAAACGAATTAACTTATGTTTAGTTGTAGCTTAAGTTTTGTTCAATATTAAAAGTTAAAAAATTAATTTTAGGAATTTTTTTTTTTTTTTTGAGACGGAGTCTCACTCTGTTGCCCAGGCTGGAGTGCAGTGGCGCAATCTTGGCTCACTGCAAGCTCCTCCTCCCGGGTTCGTGCCATTCTCCTGCCTCAGCCTCCCAAGTAACTGGGACCACAGGTGCCCACCGCCATGCCCAGCTAATTTTTTGTATTTTTCGTAGAGACGGGGTTTCACCGTGTTAGCCAGGATGGTCTCCATCTCCTGACCTCGTGATCCACCTGCCTCGGCCTCCCAAAGTGCGGGGATTACAGGCGTGAGCCACCGCGCCCGGCCCTAGGATTTTTTTTTCTAGGATAAAATCTGAATAAAACCTTTTTTCACAGATTACAATGGCATTTTTGTTTCCATTGAGATTGCACTTACTGACGTGGCCTTTCTCTAATGCCACTGCTTCTTGGGTAACAAGGCCCTCTGGGGTAAACCTGCAGTGGCTGCTGAGACAGTCTTATCCACACAGTCATCGGGACAAACCTGAAAGGGTCTGAAGTTGGCCTGACTGCCATGTGTCCACATAAGTGATGCGTTTCTACCTGTCACAACCTGTGGCTCCCTGAAGACAAGCCTGGGAGCTGCACTGCCCCCCTGGCTCTGCTAACTACAGTCATCCCTGCGCTTCCGCGGCTTTAGGATGCTGAAAACCAAGATCTATTTCACTAGAGCTGTGAGGACAGAACGTGGATGGACAGCATCTGCAGTGCTGTTGGGAGCACCCTCCGCTAGGGCGCCGGGGAGCGGGGCCCCTCTCTGCACGCAGGGCGCTGGTTCCTCGGCCTCCTGCCGCCTCCAGCGAGCTAACGGCTGTGCTGTCCTCTAGGCCGTCATTTCGCTGATGGAGATGGGGTTCGATGAGAAGGAGGTGATAGACGCCCTCAGAGTGAACAACAACCAGCAGAACGCTGCAGTGAGTGTCGGGCTGTGGTGAGTGAGTGTCGGGCTGTGGTGAGTGAGTGTCGGGCTGCGGTGAGTGAGTGTCGGGCTGCGGTGAGTGAGTGTCGGGCTGGAGTGAGTGTCGGGCTGCGGTGAGTGAGTGTCGGGCTGCGGTGAGTGCTGGGAGCCTCACCCATGAGTGCCCCGTGCATGGTGGGGGCCGTGTGTTTGCCTACTTTGACATGCAGCCGGCTATGTGGCTCTTAAAGTGAGACAATAGGATAGATGGCTCAAACAGTATAAAAATTTAAAAATACAGAATTCTAGGCTTTGTCTTTTTAGAAGGGTGCCTTATATGTACATATTTTATGGATGGGTAATTTGTTTTTTTTTTTTTTTTTTTTTAATTTTTTTGGAGTCAGGGTCTCACTCTGTCCCCCAGGCTGGAGTGCACCGGTGTGATCACACTCACTGTAGCCTCGACCTCCTGGGCCCAAGTGATCCTCCTGCCTCAGCCTCCTGAGTAGCTGGGACCACAGGCATGCACCACCATGCCCGGCTAGATTAGTTTTTTAGAGACGAGAGCTGCCTTTGTTGCCCAGGCTGATCTTGAACTCCTGGCTTCAATTGATCCTCCTGCTTTGGCTTCCATAGTGCTAGGATTACATGCACGAGCCACCACACTCAGCCCATTTTTCTGATTAAACTGACTCTTAAGAATGATTCCCATCCTATGCCCGTGTGCCAGCTGGGCTGATGGAGCTGTGCCTGGGGAGGGCCCTGTGGTGGCCCACACCCCCCCCCCACCATCCCCCATGCCAGTGGAGTTGGTGGCTCACACCTCCAAGACAGAGATGGGGAGCCTGTGTCCTCATGGCTCCAGCACTACTGACTGCCCATAGCAGGACCACAGGCAAGCTGGGCACTTGGTACATTTGTTATTACCTTCCCAACACTCCTGGGTGGGCCATGCTGGCCCAGGTAACCTGGCAAGCGGCAGCAGTCAGTGATCTCTGCAACGCCAGGGTCTGCAGAGAAAAGCAGACTAGCTCTTCCTTCTCTGGCCTGGTCTGATGTGCACAGCAGTGAATCCAGACTGAGTTTGTCTTCATGGTAGGGTCCCTTCCAGTGAGATCAGCCTTGGGGGCTCAACAGGAACTCATAGAAAGGTGCGGGAGCTGTCATGCCTGCTGCTGGTGGCGTCTTGCGGAGGCACTGAAGGCGCTAACGGTGGCATTGGTGCTCTTGGCTTTGCAGTGCGAGTGGCTGCTGGGGGACCGGAAGCCCTCTCCGGAGGAGCTGGACAAGGGCATCGACCCCGACAGTCCTCTCTTTCAGGCCATCCTGGATAACCCGGTGGTGCAGCTGGGCCTGACCAACCCGAAAACATTGCTAGGTATGTGCGCCTTCTTTACGCTAAGTCGCGGGTCGGGGAGGCTGGCTGGTTCCCTTGCAGGACATGTAGATGCTGCAGAGGTTACACGGAGAATCCAGTGCTGAGGATCGCCGTGCGCTGGCAGCATGTCCTGCCATGCAGGTTGGCATCCTGTGGGTGTAGCTCTGCTACGTCACTGTGGGGCCCGCAGTTCAGGTTCTGATCATGGCGTGACTGTCTCCTGCATGATGACTCTGACACAGGCTTCAGAAAACCAGTGCCAGTGGCGTTCCAAGGGCCAGCGGGGTGGAGACTGTGCCAGTAGCTTAGGAACTCACGGAGGACAAGGTGTGGTTTGGGCTTTTGCTCTTACTACTCGTCAGGGTCTTTGATGGCAATTGTTTACTTTTATTATGAGATACCTACATACAAAAGTGTATATGATGTTATAACTTTAAAGAAGAATAAAACTAATAGCCACCTATGTACCATTCACCTCTGGGCCTGGGGTGCCCCTCTTCTGCGCACCTCATCCCTCCTTCCAGTGTGGCCGTCGCTGTGGCCTCGGCTTACCTCTCTGCTTCCCTGTAGAGTTTTGCCGTATTTGTGTCTCCTCAAACAATCTCATTTGTTGCTGCCTTTTTGTAAGTAGAATCAGGTTTTAAGCAGGCCTGTGTGACTGACTGCGTTCTCTGTGGGGCTTGTGGAGTATTTTGTTGATGGAAGGCCCCGGGAACCCAGTGCTCGTCGGGTTGTCTGCATGTGGTGCCACTCCTGATGTCCTTTTTTTTTTTTTTGAGACAGAGTCTCGCCTTGTCACCCAAGCTGGAGTGCAATGGCTTGATCTCGGCTCACTGCAGCCTCTGCCTCCCAGGTTCAAGCAATTCTCCTGCCTCAGCCTCCTGAGTACCTGGGATTACAGGCGTTCACTACCATGCCTGGCTAATTTTTCGTATTTTAGTAGAGATGGCTTCCACCATGTTGGCCAGGCTGGTCTCGAACTCCTGACCTCGTGATCTACCCGTCTCAGCCTCCCAAAGTGCTGGGATTACAGACCTGTTGGTCCCCAGGAGCTGAGTTCCTGGATGTTGGGAGGGCCTTTGCCACCCTAGCAGGCTGGAAGTGTCTCTGGAGCTGTGATGGCCGTGCCCTGATCTTGAAGGCTGGCCTTCTTTCAGAAGCATATTGGCCGCCTGTAGAACCTCGGCCGTGAGAGACCTTCCGCTCAGTGTTTGGCCTGCTTTTCTCTTGGATTGCTTTTTTATTCATTCAGAAAGGTCCTCACCTCCTGGATGCTGACCCTTTTCCCATTATTTGTGTTGCAGATGCCGTTGTTCAGTTTCTGGCTTATTTCCTCATGCTGATGGGGAGAATCCCGTGTTTTGGTGTCCTTCAGTGTGTCTGTTTTCATTTTAGGTTGTGAACCTTTAAAGAAAACCCTCCATGGCTGGGCGTGGTGGCTCACGCCTGTAATCCCAGCACTTTGAGAGGCTGAGGCAGGTGGATCACGAGGTCAGGAGTTCAAGACCAGCCTGGCCAGGATGGTGAAACCCTATCTCTACTAAAAATACAAAAAATTAGTTGGGCGTGGTGGTATGTACCTGTAATCCCAGCCACTCCAGAGCTGAGGCAGAGAATTGCTTAAACCTGGGGGGCGGAGGTTGCAGTGAGCTGAGATCGCGCCACTGCACTCCAGCCTTGGCGACAGAGCAAGACTCCACCTCAAAAAAAAAGAAAAAAGAAAACCCTCCTATCCCAAAGTCAGAAACACGTTTTCCTTTTTTTAATTTTTTTTCCAAAAATGTTAAAGGTTTCTCTTATTTAAGTCCATAATCTACCTAGAAGTATGTGTGTGGTGTGAGGTAGGGATCTTCTTTGTACCCAAATTCTAAAACTTGAGAATGGACTTTTGTGAGTTTATTTTTATTCTTAGTGACTCATTTCACACTGAAAGCATATTCCTCCTAGCTCTCCAGCTGTTTGTATACCTTAGGATGTTAGTGTGTGCTGCCTTGGGGTCTGTCCAATAACTTTTTCCTTTTTTTTTTTTTCCCTAATAGAAATAGGCTCTTTCTCTGTCACCCAGGCTAGAGTGCAGTGATGGCGCCACTGTCCATGCAAGATCTGCCCCCAGCACACACACTTGCCCACCTCCGTATCATAGACAAGACCTCCATTATTTTAACTTGTATTCCTTTTGGTTATTAGCAATGTTGAATACCTTTCTTTGGCCATTGCATTTCTTCTTTTACATATTGTCTATGCATGTCATCTATTTGTTTTCTTTCTTTTTATGGAGACAGGGTCTTGCTCTGTCACCCAGGCTGGAGTGCAGTGGTGCAATCACAGCTCACTGCAGCCTTGACCTCCTGGGCTCAAGTCATCCTCATGGGTAGTTATGACTACAGGCACACACGACCATGCCCAGCTAATTTTTTTGTTGTTATGGGGTCTCGTTTTTTGCTCAGGCTAGTCTTGAACTCCTGGCTTCAAGCAAGCCTCCCACCTCTGCCTTCTAGAGTGCTGGGATTATAGGCAAGAGCCATTGCGCCTGGCACATCTGTTTTTCAATTGCAATATTAATTCTAGAGCCTCCTTAATAGCTTCTTGGATGTTAGGCACATCTGCCTTTGTTGCGTTTTGTAAACTTTTTGCTCTCTAATTTTGTGTGGCACTTTCTGACATACAGAAGTTAGGATATACAGAAGGCAGTCCTTCCTCAGGTTGAGCATGGTGGCTCATGCCTGTAATCGTAGCACTTTGGGAGGTTGAGGCAAGAGGATTGCTTGAGCTCAGGAGTTCAAGATCAAGACCAGCCTGGGTAACATAGCAGGACCTCCTCTCTACTAAAAAAAGCAAACAAACAAAAAAACAAAATCAGCCAGGAGTGATGGTACACGTGCCTGTAGTCCCTGTTACTCGGGGGACTGAAGTGGGAGGATCATTGAGTCTGGGAGTTCAAGGCTGCAGTGAGCCATGATCACTCCACTGCACTCCAGCCTGGGCAACAAAGCAAGTCACTGTCTCAAAAAACAAAAAAATTAAATTCAAAAAGGAAAGTCCTTCCTCAGATAAATAATCATCTGTGTGGTTTTTCATATTTAACTCTTTATCTTTTTGTTCAACTCTTTCATCCTTCCAGAATTTATTTTGCTGTTTATTGAGAGGAAATGGGAAATTAAGTTCCCTGCCCTGTGTGTGAAACAGCTGTTTCGTACCTTATAATTTGTTCTTTCTGGGTCTTTTTCTGAGATTTTTATTTTTATTTTTATTTTTTGAGATGGAGTCTCGCTTTGTTGCCCAGGCTGGAGTGCAGTGGCATGATCTCGGCTCACTGCCAGCTCCGCCTCCCGGGTTCACGCTATTCTCTTTCCTCAGTCTCCTGAGTAGCTGGGACTATAGGCGCCTCCCACCATGCCCGGCTAATTTTTTATATTTTTAGTAGAGATGGGGTTTCACCGTATTAGCCAGGATGGTCTCGATCTCCTGACCTTGTGATCCACCTGCCGCCGCCTCCCAAAGTGCTGGGATTACAGGTGTGAGCCACCGTGCCCGGCTTTTTCTGAGATTTTAAAGCGTTTTTTGGAGACTTTTAATCAGAACACCAGAGGATTGTTTTAGGGCCTGGGGGTTGTCCAATGATGAACAGAGCCAAGTCGGGTTCACTTTGAGCTCTGCGCTCAAGCCACGGGCTACTGGGCAGTGAATGGCTGTGAGCTCTGTAGTGAGCACTGTCCCTGGAGCCTGTAGACCTGAGGCCACTTATGTTGAAGCGCGTCCGTGTGTGTCAGGTCAGCATGGAGCCATCCATCTTGGCAGAGGGGCTGGCAGCCGGCAGAACGCGTGCTCCTTCACAGTGGGTGGAGCGGAGAGCTGTTTGCTAAAAGCCACCTGTTTGAGGGAGAGTTTTGTAAAGCTGTTAAAACCCAAGTTTTCATTTTGAAGAAGTGCTGTGTTGCATTTTTAATGTGCTGGTTTTTTAAAGAAGTAATTTTCTGAAGGCTGAGCATTATGTTTTTCCAGTTTGTTGTTAACTTTGCAACAGTGTCTGTGTGTGTCCTTTCTGCATCTGCTGACCTTCTCGGGGTGGGATTGGAAGTGGAGTTGTTGGGGAAGATGATTTTTGAGCCCTGGCGGCTGCCAGACAGCTGCCCAGAGTGGGGGTGCCATGAGCACGCACAGGCACACTGCCTACCTGCCAGAATTGAGTGCATGATTCTCTGTGATCAGATCTGATTTGATGGGCGCCTCCGATGGAGCTGGATGGGTTTCAGCCTGAGAGTGCACACTTAGCAGTGAGCTCTGTGTGGCCTTTGTATTGGAGACGCACCCTCTTCATTAGGAAGCTGCCGAAGAGGAAAGTCACACCTGTGCCTGTGGGCTGAGTGGGGGCGTGGGCACTCAGGCTGGCTCTGTTTTCCCTGCAGCATTTGAAGACATGCTGGAGAACCCGCTGAACAGCACCCAGTGGATGAATGATCCAGAAACGGGGCCTGTCATGCTGCAGATCTCTAGAATCTTCCAGACACTAAATCGCACGTAGGTGGCACCGTTCCACTCGGCTGTCAGGCCACAGCAGCCCCCTGGCACGGCCTGAGACCATGCAGAGTGGACCTCACCTGGAAACTTACCTTCAGCGCCTCAGCCCTGGACTGTTAGAGGTGCCGCAGCTGCTCCCGCTCTCTGATCTATTGCTTATAAACTCCGGTGACGGTAGTGTGCAAGGCTGTATTTTTAGCATCTGACAGGTGTTTACAAAAAAGTGGTTGTCGCACTGGGAAGTGGAGTGATGGCCTCCTCTCCAGTGCTCCTCTGGGCTCTCGAGTTGCTGCTTGAATTGCCCCGTAGACATTTGCTTGGAGAGTCCACTTGTTATTTGACGGAGGTAGGTTTCAACCCAGAGTGTTAATGTCAAGCATGCTAATTTAACTAGTTACTCACAGATGACTTTTCTTTAATAAAGTCCCTTTTCCTATTTCCTGTCTTGGTCTTGTCTTGGTCTTGTCTTGGTGCCGCACAAGAAACCCGTGCGTCCCTGAGAGTCTGCATCCCCACGGCTCCGTGCTGGCTGCTCTGACCCGGGGCGGGCGCCAGGGCCACCGCAGCACGTGGGAGGCCTTGTGGCCATGTTTGGTTGGCAGAGCCTCGTGTTGTATTGGGTTTAAGGGACTGGAGCTGAGCCCGTATTCCCGGGACACAGGTCCCGGGCCCAAGCACGGCAGCCCCCGCCTACCTTTGGCCTCTTCCTCCTTTTTTTTCATTTTAAAAAACACGACCTGTGTCTTAAAATGAGAAAATGAATTTTTTTTTTTTTTTTTTCCGAGACGGAGTCTCGCTCCGTTGCCCAGGCTGGAGTGCAGTGGCGCAATCTCGGCTCACTGCAAGCTCCGCCTCCGGGGTTCACGCCATTCTCCTGCCTCAGCCTCCTGAGTAGCTGGGTCTACAGGCGCCCGCCACCACGCCCGGCTGATTTTTTGTATTTTTAGTAGAGACGGGGTTTCACCGTGTTAGCCAGGAAGGTCGCGATCTCCTGACCTCATGATCTGCCCGCCTCGGCCTCCCACAGTGCTGGGATTACAGGCTTGAGCCACCGTGCCCGGCCGAGAAAATGAATTTTGTTTTTGTGAACTCTGCTCATTATTGTTGTTGGAAGCAGTCAGCTCCGAGCTGTTTGTTTTGAACTTCTCTTCTGAACCAGCCCCTCTCCTTCCCTTCCCTGCCCACTGGTGTGGGAACCTTAGCTGAACTCTAGTTGCATTTTAGCTGAGTAAGAATGTTTTCGGAAAATGTTTCTCTCCACACATCTAGGTCTTTTCATTGTTTTTGAGGTTTAGATGTAAAACTAAAATTAATTTAAACTCTTTGGGCAGAAATATTAAAAATGCTTTTCAAAAGTAACGAATCTCGGCCAGGTGCAGTGGCTCACACCTGTAATCCCAGCACTTTGGGAGGCCGAGGCAGGCGGATCACGAGGTCAGGAGATCGAGACCATCCTGGCTAACAGGGTGAAAACCCGTCTCTACTAAAAATACAAAAAATTAGCCAGGTATGGTGGCGGGCGCCTGTAGTCCCGGCTACTCGGGAGGCTGAGGCAGGAGAATGGCGTGAACCCGGGAGGCGGAGCTTACAATGAGCGGAGATCGTGCCACTGCACTCCAGCCTGGGTGACAGAGTGAGACTCCATCTCAAAAAAAAAAGTAGCGAATCTCACTTCTTTTTTTTTTTTTTTGAGACCGTGTCTCAAAAAAGAAAGATGCCTGTCCCCTACCCTGCTGCCAGGCCACAGGCCACAGGCCCTTGGCCCGCCCCACGCCAGCAGGGTCTAGCCAGCCACAGTGCCCCCCTTGCCTGCCATCCTCTTTTGGCAAACTTGCAAGTCGGAAGAGAACGTTCTCCTCAGCGGGTTTAAGAGTCAAGGTTAGGAAATTCCTTCCGAGGAACCTCTGGACAGATGTGTCCTCAGGGCGACTCCCGGTACTGCGGGCTGTGGAGCCGTGCTTTCCACGGGTTCGCTGGCTGCCCGGCTCATCTTGCTGTGGCCTGAGCGTCCACGAGGTGGGCAAGGGGCCACACCAACACCTGCCTGATGTGGCCATGAGGAGGGAAGCGTGTGCCAGTGCCTTTCCTCGGAGATGCTGAGTTCGCTCCCGTTGGCTGGTCCTGCACATGCAGCTTCTCCGGGTGCGCCTCCTCCGCTAGCCCCGTGTTCTGCCGCACCCGCCTTTCAGCCCCCGGAGGCCCTGGCGGGGATGCGCGTTCTCACCCAGCCCTGCCCTCTGGTGAGCGTGGATCCGCATTTTAACCTGGTCGCGATTTGCATGCAGTTGTGGAGTTCCGGGCGAGTAAACACCACGTGCCGCCGAGGCCTTCCCAGGGGCTGCGGGCCGTGCGCAGGTGGGTTCTGGAGCACGTCACAGCTGCCCTGGTGAATGTGGTTTCTGCTCCTGCACCGGCTGCTGGGGGCGGGTGGGGAGCGCTCTGGGCCTGGTCGCAGTCCTGCCGCTTCTCTGGGCCAGGCCATCGGCACACACATGGGCGAGGGACCATCCCTGTGAACACAGCCTGTGTCCGGCACGCGTATTTTAGGGCTGAGGTTGTATCTTAGAAGGTGAAATGAAATGGCCGGCAAACTCTAGAAATTCTTCCTTTCCGTGGACTTCAGTTCCATGACCAGTAACGCCGCTGTCCGCGTGTGCCTTTGCCACAGTGGCCCATGAACTAGGGGGCAGGCAGCTGCCTGAGCCTGGCTCTGAGCGCAGTTGTGTTCCAGCTGCTGAGGGCCAAGTGGCTTCTCAGCCCATTGGGCCAGGCTGCCCGGTGCTGGGGGGCGTGGGTGCTGGGTCGGGGACACTGGCTTCCACACAGATGTGTCGGTGCACATCGTTCTGTTGAGATAAGGGCCATCTGTGTCATTGTGAGCTTCTGCTAAGCCGTTTTTCTTCTTTTGGGGTCCCGTGGAGCAGGACCCCTGGGCAGGCCCCCATGGCCATGCTCAGGGCTCTAGACCAGGGTGTGACGCTGAGGCAGGTTGCGTGTGTGCCAGGGAAGGTGGAGGGAGTTAGATCGCTCACTTGGCCAGCGTTCCCCCCTGCTCCGGTGGCCGAGCTCGGCGATGACACACGTGTTTCTTTGCGGAGTGGGATCACGCTGAGATTCCAGGACAGCGTGGGTCAGCCGCTGGAGGGGTGACTTCCCCTGAGATCGTGTGCTCAGGACATTGCTGCGCCGACTGTAGGCGCCGTCCACACAAGCAGGGGATTCCTCCCCCCAGGCATAGAGAGAGGTGGCCCAGCCATTTGGGCCACTGCAGCGAGATGGCATGGCGGTGGGACCCCGGGTGAGGAGTCTGAAGGTGGGGGTGGGGCTCACTGTCAGCTGTTGGGGACTGGGGGGCTCCAGGAGGTACCGGATGTGGGAGAGGCTGGGGGTCCACTGGCCCGCATCCTTCTCCAGGTCAGGGCCCTGCTCTGTCCTGTTTCAGGGCTGGCTGGTCGTGGAGGCACTTGGAAAACACTGGCTGGAACAGGCGGGTGGGAGGTGGGGCCGGGACAGGGAGTGTGGGAGCCATAGACTGCAGGAGCCCGAATCCCAGGGGACATTCCTGCTGGGGGTGGGGGACAGCACCCTCGGGGGCCTCGGTGATCCAGAGAGCAGGTGGGGCCTGCCTGGGTCAGCCTCAGCCCAGCCGTGGGGTTCGCCCCGTGCCCTTCGCTGCCCTTGGAGGTGTGCTCGGTCCCACGGGAAGGCAGGAGGATGAGCTGCCCTCGGAGGCGTGCTCGGTCCCATGGGAAGGCAGGAGGATGAGCTGCCATTTGCAGGGTGTGGGGTGGGCAGAGCATTCATGTGCTAGGCACAGCCTCAGCCAGAGGAAGGGCACGGTCGGCGTTCTGGGCCCAGCGCAGGCTGGTAAGAAGGAACCCCATGTACAGATGTGGCCGAGTCTCCTAACCATGGAAGCACCGCCCAGAGACAGCATGTGCCCGGCGGTGCCCCCGCCCACCTAGGGGCTCTTTCTTTGGTTAGGGCTGGGAGTCGGGTGTGGCACCTGCAAGCAGCTTTCTGTTCCCAACCGAGGCTTAGGAGGCACAGCTGCCTCCAGGTGAGGACGCCTGGTGCCTGGCTGGGGACTGACTCCCAGACAGAGAACACAGCCGTGTGGCTCTGGGGGACAAGGGTTTGGATGCAGCAGACTGGGCAGGGCTGGGGGCGGGGGTCCGAGGCAGTGAGTGGCTCTTTGAGGTTCTCTCAGAGCTCGCTCTGGTTTCCCGCCTGACAGTCTCCCCTTGAACAGCTGCACTTAAGTGAGGTCCACCCTTGCCCCACTCCCAGGCAGGCTCGCTGGCCTGGCACACGAGGGAGCCTGTGGGAGCCCCCTGTGGGGTGACGGGAGGTGGTACCTGCATTCTGGGCTCCCAAGAGCTGGCTCCCTGCAGGGGACCCTGCCAGTGCACCCCCACCCGCCCCCGGCACTTTCCTGGGATCCAGTCTCCGCCAGGGGTATGTCTCCTGGCTTGGTCCTCAAGGGCCTGCCAGCCTCATACCCTGCAGGGCGCGGTGGGCTCTCCGAGGCCAGGCAGGGCCTTTTTGACGGGTTCAGCCTAAGCCCAGGGCTGGCAGGGCCAGGGCCTGCGGCTGGGGTGCTCATCACCCAGCAGTCGCCGGGGAGCATGGCTGAGTGCCCTTTCCCCAACTGTCACTGCCCATACAACTGGGCGCGGGCCCAGGGCTTTTTTTGGCCAGCAGGTGCCCCACTCTCTTCTCCACATTCCCAAGAGGGGCTCCCTTCACCCGCAACCTGTCCTTAGGGGCTCAAAATGAGTCCCAGCCTGTGTAGGGCCCCAGGTGTGGTCATCTCACGCCTCCCAGGCAGTCCCCGGGCCGTGGGCAGGCTCTGGCGCCAGCGGGGCATGAGCCTGGCTCTCCCCCAGCAGTGGGGTCTCTATCCGCCCTGCATCGTGCCCAGCCTCCCTGAGGCAACTGCGCTCTTCCTCTCAGCAGCCACGCACCCCCTGGGCCGTGTGGCACCACTCCTGCCCTGCGCTTGGCCTCTCTGGGGTGGGTGGGTGGGGATGCCCACCCTCCCAGTGCCACCTCCCGGGCTCCCGAGAACCGTGGGCCCCATCCTGGGCTGGCCTCTGCTTCACCCAGAGGCTGTGGACTGCACAGCCCGGGCACGTCCCCTTCCCCTCTGGGGACCTGGCTGACCCCTTGTGGGCTCCTGAATGACAAGGGCCTGGATCCCAGACTTGTGAGGGCCCTTCCAGGTCCCTGTCAGAGTGGACCCCACCCACACCCAAGAGCACGCTGCTGCCCTGGTGTGAGCCTCGAGCACCAGGGCCACAGCCAGGGGTCAGGGCCACTGCTGAGGGCTGTGGTGGAGCAGGCATGGGACCATGAGCCCTGTGGCCGCAGCGGCTCTGCAAGCTGGCAGAGTCCTGACAAAAGCTCTGGGACCCGCACCCCTGTCCTTCAGTGGAGATGGATGGAGACAGGAGACCCGGCTTCCAGGCTCCGCCACAGCAGGCACTGCCGTGGCAGGTTGGGGCGAGCCTGACTTCCAGGGCCCAGCCGCAGAGTCTAGAGAAACGATTTTACTCGGGCTAGGGGGTGGGGGGACACAGGTGCCACAGAGCAGGAGGTGTGGTCAGGTGGGGCCTTGGCCCCAGAGCCTGGGGCCTTCCCACCCACAGCACCGGCGCTGTCACCAGAAAGATCCTCCTGGAAGTGAGCTCGGAAGCGGACTCGCCCAGAGGGCAGGGGTGGCAGCTACGGGGCTGTGGTGTACTCTGCCTGTGGCGTCGCCTGTATGTGGTTTTTGAGGTGTGTGTGTGGTGGTGTGGTGTGCGTGTGTGCTCTGTGTGCATGCACAGGCGTGCATGTGCATGCGCAGGTGTGCATGTGTGTGTGCATGTGTGCTCTGTGTGCATGCGCAGGTGTGCATGTGTGCTCTGCATGCGCAGGCATGCATGTGTGTGTGCGTGTGCGCTCTGTGTGCATGTGCAGGCGTGCATGTGTGTGTGCGTGTGCGCTCTGTGTGCATGCGCAGGCGTGCATGTGTGTGTGCGTGTGTCATCCAGGGGAGCATCACAGGGAGGCCAGGCGTGTGCCCAGCTCCCCAAACAAGGCCTCTGGCTTCCCTTCCGGCTGTTCCGTGGCTCCTGTGACCGGGGCCTCTGGTGTGGGCTGGCAGCTCTTGGCCCCCGATGGGGATGGAGCAGCTCCAGGGTGCCTGGGACCAGGCTGGCACTGCTGGTGGAGGCAGTAGGATGGGTGCAGCCCCTGGGGACAAGGACAGGAAGCAAGGCCAAAGGCACCTCCAGGACAGGCCAGGACAACTTCTTGGCTTCCACGCAGCCTTCCAGAGCAGGGCCACAATGCTGTCTCTGTTCCAGGCTTCGGAATGTCCTAGAGATGCTTCTCAGGTGGCCAGCCCTGAGTCCTGCACTGGAAACCAGAGAGGCAAGGCACATCCCCAAGGCCACATTGCCGTGGTCACAGAGCAGGTTAGGGCACTGGGGGATCCCCGCCTGGCCTGCCCAGGAGAGAAAGGGCTCTCTGTGCGGCCCCAGTGCTCGAGTCCTGGAGGAGCCTGTGGCTGCAGGCTCACTGGGGGCTGCCCCAATCAGCACGTCCCGCAGTTCCTTGCACCCTCAGGCCACTGAAGACCTCTAAGGCCAGCCTAAGGAGGGGCCTGCAGGGCTCTCCTGGTTTTTTTTTTTTTTTTTGAGGAGGAGTCTCGCTCTGTCGCCCAGGCTGGAGTGCAGTGGCAGGATCTCGGCTCATTGCAACTTCCACGTCCTGGGTTCACGCCATTCTCCTGCCTCAGCCTCCTGAGTAGCTGGGACTACAGGCGCCCACCACCAAACCCAGCTAATTTTTTTATTTTTAGTAGAGACGGAGTTTCACCATGTTGGCCAGGCTGGTCTCGAACTCCTCATCTCATGATCCGCCCGCCTCAGCCTCCTAAAGTGCTGGGATTATAGGCGTGAGCCACCACAACCGGCCGTTGTTTTTAGGTTTTATGTATTTACTTTAGAGATGAGGTCTCGTTCTGTCACCCAGGCTGGAGTGCAGTGGAGCCATCACGGCTCATTGCAGCCCAGAAATCCTGGGCTCAAGCAATCCTCCCGTCCCAGCCTCCAGGGTAGCCGGGACTGCAGGTATGCACCACTGTGCACAGCTAGTTTTTAAATGTTCTCTAGAGACGGGGTCTTGGTGTGTTGACCATGCTGGTCTTGAACTTCTGGCCTCAAGCAATCCTGCCTCAGCCTCCCAAAGCACTGGGATTACAGGCATGAGCCACAGGGCCCAGCCTCTCAGTGCTTTTTGAGAATGAGCTGCTTTTCTCTTCCGCCCCCAGACCTGAACCTCAGTGTTCCTGGAAACTCCCACGCTTGCATTCTGATGCTGAATTAATCACCGTGTCCCCAGGTGGCTGCTCTTGCCAGCCAAGCACTGAGGCCTCCAAACTCAGTCCTAGGATGGAGGCGGTCGGACCCCATGCTTCCTTTCCATGCTGAGGGAGGGGATCTGACCCCACAGGCCCTACCCAGGAGTGAGTCCGGGTCCAAGGTGACCCTCGCAGACAGCGGATGCTCTGGCTGCTTCCCTCCTATCCAGGCTGTCCCCACCACATCCATGATGCGGCTGCTCTCATCATTAATTGCTTAAACCCGGGAGATGGAAGTTGCAGTGAGCCGAGATCACGCCATTGCACTCCAGCCTGGGCAACAAGAGTGAAACTCCATCCCCCACTCCCCCAAAAAAGAACAGCTCTACTGGGCTGTACCTGACATGCACCAGGCTGTGTGTTTGAGGTTCACAGGTTGGAGGCTGCTGACACAAGTGAGCACCTGGGAAAGCATCACAGTCAAGACCCCCAGCACGGGGGACCTGCAGCCGCCAGGCCACTGGTTGTGCAATTCCTGAGCCTGCGTGTTTCTTTCACCCTCTGTAGATTCGACATGGCTTGGTGTTTCACACCTTGAAACTACAAGAGTGAATCTGAAAGTTAGTTCAAAAAGTCAAGGGGGTTCACGGCAGCCAGGAGGTGGCGACAATATGAAGCCCGTTGGTGGAGGAGTGAGGGGGCCACGTGTGGTTGCTCAGACAACGGGGTGTTCTGCACGCGAGGAGGTGAGTCCTGATGCGGCGACACGCACGAACCTTGAAGGCATCATGCTGAGCAGGACAAGCCAGGCACGAAGGTCCACATGTTGTCTTGATTTCATTTCTATGAAACGTCCACAACAGGCGAATCCATAGAGACACAAAGATGGGTGGTTGCCAGGGGCTGGGGGAGGGAGGAATGGGGAGTGAGTGCTGATGGGAGGGCGTTTCCTTCCGGGGGCATGACAATGTTCTGGAACTGGATGGAGGTGGTGGTTGCGACGCGTCGGGAATGAATCAAACGGCACTGAATTGTCCACCTTAACATGGCTGAGTTTGTTATGTGAATTTCACCTCAATACAAAAAAATAAAAAAAATTGCCTCCAACTCTTTCCAGCTGTAACTTTTGTGACTTTTAAGGTGTCGAACCCAATCCCTCCGTTTTACATCCTCTATGAACTAAATCGATGCCCCCAAACTACTAAATTTCATTTCCCAGAAAGTTCATGAAAAACCAAAACTCCAAGGAAGAAAAACTTGAGACCCAAGCTAGTCTCATGTTTTTTATCATCTGTGATTTTTCAAAATTTCCATGCTAGGCCTGAAGTACTGTTAGAGTCAGAACGGTTTATTGAAGCAAACCAATATGCATGTTTTGTCATAAAATAATTTCCATATGGTAATACATTTGTTTTTTCTGTGTGTTTGTTTTTTGAGACAGAGTCTCTTGTTCTGTCACCCAGGCTAGAGTGCAATGGCGTGATCTCGGCTCACCGCAACCTCTGCCACCCGGGTTCAAGCGATTCTCCTGCCTCAGCCGCCTGAGTAGGTGAGATTACAGGCATGCGTGCCACCATGCCCAGCTAATTTTTTTTTTTTTTTGAGATGGAGGTCTCACTCTGTTGCCCAGCTTGGAGTGCAGTGGCGCGATCTCTGCTCACTGCAAGCTCCGCCTCCTGGGTTCCCACCATTCTCCTGCCTCAGCCTCCTGAGTAGCTGGGACTACAGGTGCCGGCCACCACACCCGGCTAATTTTTTGTATTTTCAGCGGAGATGGGGTTTCACTGTGTTAGCCAGGATGGTCTCCATCTCCTGACCTCGTGATCTGCCTGCCTCGGCCTCCCAAAGTGCTGGGATTACAGGTGTGAGCCACCGCACCCGACCAATTTTTGTATTTTTAGTAGAGACGGGGTGGGGGTGTTTCACCATGTTGGTCTCGATCTCCTGACCTCGTGATCTGCCCGCCTCAGCCTCCCAAAGTGCTGGAATTACAGGTGTGAGCCACCGTGCCAGACAGTAATACATCTGTAACAGTGGTATCTTAAACATAATGGGCAGGCACATTTTGGTTTGGGTTCTGCACATTTTTAGCCTTGCAAGTCAGTGGAGACAGGGATGCATGCTGCGCCACGGGAGGTAACTAGCCTGACCCGGAAGGGCTGGGGCGTGGAGATCCCCCACCCGGGGCTCCCCGCTGACTCCTGGAGCCCAGCCTGGGGGTCGCAGGGGAGTGGGCTGTGCAGCACTCCCATGCAGGAGTGGGCGGAGGCCACCCTGACCCCCACGCCAGACCTCCGTCCCCAGGACTGGAGGGAGAGGAGGGAACGAGGGAAGTCCTAAAGCCAGCTGTTTAGCCCGTTTTCCCGACTGGCGCTCTGGACAGGCCCTGCCTGCTAAATGGTAAATGTTTTGATCTCCAGCGACCTAATTTAGTACTTTTAAAAGCACAACTCAAAGCAAAAATGAAACTGCCTAATATTTGTTAAAACACTATTATTAGGAGAAGTGGTAATATGTTGAAATTACCTTTACAAAAATAAAAAAAAGAAAGTTGGCCGGGTGCAGTGGCTCACGCCTGTAATCCCATCACTTTGGGAGGCCGAGGCGGGCAGATCACAAGGTCAGGAGATGGAGACTATCCTGGCCAACATGGTGAAACCCCGCATCTACTAAAAATACAAAAAAATAAAAATAAATAAATAAATAAATTAGCCAGGTGTGGTGGCGCGCTCCTGTAATCCCAGCTACTCGGGAGGCTGAGGCAGGAGAATCGCTTGAACCTGGGAGGCAGAGGCTGCAGTGAGCGGAGATCACGCCACTGCACTCCAGCCTGGACAACAGAGCCAGACTCCGTCTGAAAAAAAAAAAAAAAAAGGCCGGGATTGGTGGCTCATGCCTGTAATCTCAGAACTTTGGGAGGCCGAGGCAGGTGGATCACGAGGTCAGGAGTTTGGCGGGCCCTGTAATCCCAGCTACTCCAGAGGCTGAGGCAGGAGAATCACTTGAACCCAGGAAATGAAGGTTGCAGTGAGCCAAGATCGCACCACTGCACTTCACTCTGGGCAACAAGAGGGAAACTCCATTTCAAAAAGGAGAGTCTGTGTGGGGTGGCTCATGCCTGTAATCCCAGCACTTTGGGAGACTGAGGCAGGCAGATCACCTGAGGTCAGGCAGGAGTTTAAGACCAGCCTGGCCAACATGGTAAAACACTGTCTCTACTAAAAATATAAACATTAGCTGGGCATGGTGGCAGGCACCCATAATCCCAGCTACTTGGGAGGCTGAGACAGCAGAATCGCTAGAACCTCGGAGGTGGAGGTTGCGGTGAGCCGAGATCGGGCCACTGCACTCCAGCCTGGCAACAGAGCAAGACTCAAAAACAAAAAACAAAAACCTAAAAAACAAAACGAACCACTGTCATTAGGGGAGATGGTAATATGTTGAAATTACCTCTTTACAAAAATTAAAAAAAAAGAAAGGCTGGGCACGGAGGCTCACACCTGTAATCCCAGTGCTTTGGGAGACCGAGGTGGCAGGATCGCTTGAGCCCAGGAGTTCGAGACCAGGCTGGGCAACATGAGACCCTGTCTCTATTATTTTTTTAATAATAAAAGAAATGACGTCCTTACAGTGAGGTGAGCAAGTGTCAGCCTGCAGGCTAGATGCCCGGGAGCGTGGGCTCACCCTGCCCTGACTTCCAACTAGGCTGGGGGCCAGGTGGGGAAAAGTCCCGTGCCCCTCCTGAGGGGGTGCAGGGCCCGATTTGGAAGGCCTGGGTCCAGGGCGGAACACTGCCACCTTTACGACGCTTGTGTGAGCTTGTTGCCCAGGGAGGGTCTGATGCGCTGGCCCGCTGGGGATATCTGGGCTACCAGCTGGGCCGTCCTGGGGCCACTGAGGAGGCAAAGGGCGCAGAGCTCAGCCAGGCCACGGGGCCAGGGTTTCGTGTCTCATCGCTCCCCAATCCTCTGTCCATGCCCAGGGGCATCCGCAGGGCTGGTCTGGGGCCGCCCAGAGGCTGTGAGGGCCAGAAGGCCTCACCCGGGTCACCACGCAGAGCAGAAGGTGAGCTGGGGGCATGGGAGCAAAGGGGAGGCAGGCAGACTCGGGGGGAAAAGCCCCAGGAGGCAGGTGTTCGGTTAGGGTTAGGGTTAGGAAGGAGGGGAGGGGATGTGTGGGTGATGGTGCATTTTGCCTTCCCCAGCAGCTGGGGCTGAAATGCTTGGGGATCAGGTCACCCAGGAGGGTGGGGTGACCAGAGGCCAGGGTTCCAGAAAGGGCCGGCACCTGACCATGTTGGACTAGGGTGACAGGGACTGAGTCCATGTGCCACAATCCACACAAGGGTGTCCCATTTGTCCCTCTACCTCCCCCCACGGAGGTGGGAACCTGGGGCTGGTGAGGGTGATGGCACCTCCCTGCAGGGCCCCCAGATTCCTGATGCATAAGGAAACAGCGCCCACTCGCCCCACTTCTCAGGTCGCTGACCACCAGCAGTCATGGAACACCGGGGGATGATCCACGCAGCATGACAGGTAAGCGGGGCCAGAGCCCGGGAGCCCGAGGTGGCCTCAGAGAGCACCTCTGTGGAGGGAGGCCAGGGGTGTCCTGGGCTCGCCTGTCCCAGGAGCCCGATGGCCAGCCGAGCAGTGTGAGAGAGGACAGAGCCCAGTGGATGGGCAAACCCAGGAGGTGTCTGGGAGCACCAAGAGCAGACAGCTGCTCCAGTGGGAGAACAGCGTGCAGCTGCTCTTGGGGAAGGAACGTGCGTGAGGCTGAAACTCGGGTGTTCACCAGGTCTCGGGTGGCACAGACCTCTTAGCTATCCTATGGCGTGGCCGTTCAAAGCTCACCCCTACCTGGCAAAATCGCATTCCTTACTATTTAATTTCTCTCGCAAGGGAGAAATTGAATTTAATTCACTTAATTAAATTAGCATTTAATTCACTTAATTAAATTAGCATTTCCTCCTTGGGGGAGTGATAATGTGTTAAGGCCAGGAAGCCCTGCTTTAAGTGTGCCTGGCTGGGTGCCACCTGTGCCAGCCTGGAGCGACCTGGCCGGAGTGTTAGGGGCTGTGATGTTCGGTGGGTATCCAGGTCTGATGGGAGATGGTCCGACTCCCTGGCATACTTGTAGAGAGTGACATTTTTCAGTGGAAGTGTCCACAGGTTTCCTCCCCAATGGTGGGTTAGCCGTGGGATGGGAGGTCTGTGAGCACCCCTGCTGGGTCCTCCCAGGGCTGGGCCTGCACCCAGCAGACAGTGCCAGGCCTGGTTCAGGCCTCAGGAGAAGCAGCCCTGAGATTCAGAGGCCAAGGCCGGGCGCGGTGGCTCACGCTTGTAATCCCAGCACTTTGGGAGGCCGAGGCGGGCGGATCACGAGGTCAGGAGATCGAGACCACGGTGAAACCCCGTCTCTACTAAAAATACAAAAAATTAGCCGGGCGTGGTGGCGGGCGCCTGTAGTCCCAGCTACTCGGAGAGGCTGAGGCAGGAGAATGGCGTGAACCCGGGAGGCAGAGCTTGCAGTGAGCCGAGATCGTGCCACTGCACTCCAGCCTGGGTGACAGAGCGAGACTCCTCTTCAAAAAAAAAAAAAAAAAAAAGAAAACGAGATTCAGAGGCCAATGTCCCTAAGTCTCTGAGACTCAAGTTTTCACATTTGCAAAGTAGGGGACATCTTGGGGCCCAGGTGCAGTTCCTAGTCCTGGGTCGGCACACAGCAAGTGCCCAGGAGTGGCTGGCAATGTCAGTGTGCCAGGATCTGAGCCTGCCCCGAGGGATTGGGGATGGTGCCCCTAGCCTCCGAGGCTCCCAGCGAAGTGAGGACCCATCCTTAGGGTTCATAGACATGGTGTGCATCCAAAGAGAAACTCAGCAGCTGCAGGGGCACCTCCCAGGTCCCTGGGATAGCTCAGCTTTCAGCGCTCGTGGAGCCCACCCCAACCCCAGCCCCCCATTGTTCCTGCTCGCAGTGCTCACTGCCGTGGCTCACAGGCTCTAAACTACCCCCTCCTGGCAGAACATCCCAGTGGGCCAAAGCAATCCTCCTGCCTCAGCCTCCTGGGTAGCTGGGACCATGGGCACACGCCGCCACACCCAGCTAATTTTTTTGTAGAGGTGGGGTCTTGCTATGTTGCCCAGACTGGTCTTGAGCTCCTGGTTCAAGCGATCCTCCCACCTCGGCCTTTTGGGATTACAGGAGTGCACCACGGCTTCAGTCCGTTTTTATTTAACAGGTGGAGTTTTTGTGGTGGCTCTGATGGAGGCCAGAGGGGTCAGAAACCTGCCTCTGAACTACCCTTCCCATGTCACTCCTGGGACTGGGGGTTTCTGGGGCGCCTCCTTGCAAGTCAGCATGAGTCCTTCCTCATGTGGAAGAGTCCACAGGGGCTCTGCCGACATCCTTCCTGCTCATTTTCTGCTGAGGGTGTTTTTTGGTAGGTTCAAGATGCCCAGTGAGCTGTGATTTCCTGGGTTCCAGCAGCCCCTGCCACTTCCCCAGAAGCTGGGACTGCAAGTGGGCCCACCACACCTGCTCTTGCAGAACCTGGGGGAGAAGGGGTCAGATAGCATGGGTGGAGTGAGAAGGGGGCTAATGGGGGAGGTGTGTATGGTGTGGAGACACGTGCAGGGCCTGAGCTGAGGCTCCAACCCTCAGTGGATCCGATCCTGGTGAGACACCGCTGCGCTGTGCACTCCAAGATGACGGGGGCCTGGCACCATGGGGGCACCCGCCGGAGTGCAGAGATTGGAGTGCATTGCAGGTACGCAGGTCAGTGGCATTAAGCAGTCACAGCAATGCAGGACCATCACCTCCCTCCATCCACAGCTCTCTCCATCTGCCCACTCTGTCCCCATGAAACACTCACTTCCGTCCCCTCCCCAGCCTGGCAGCCACCTTTCTACTTCTTGTCTCTATGAACCTGATGACTCGGGACTGCCAATGAGTGGAACCACAGGATGTATCCTTTCGTGACTGGCTCATTTCACTCTGCATAATGTTCTCAAGGCTCATCCGTATTGTAGCGTGGGTCAGAGTTTTCTTCCTTTTTAGGGCTGAGTAGTATTTTCTAGTGTGGCGAGGCCATATTTTCCTTATCCATTATCTGTCCACAGACACTTCAGCTGTTTCCACCCAAGTGGAATAAGCTGCCATGAACCGGGGTGTCCAAACACCCCCTAGAGACCCTGCTTTCAATTACAGGGTCCCATAGTAATTCTGTTTAATTGTCTGAAGAACTTCCATGATGTTTTTCACAGTGGCTGCACCATTTTACATTCCCAGCAACAGTGCACAGGGCTTCTCGTTTCTGTACATCCTCCCTGGTACTTGCTATTTTCTAGTTTTTTGGTAGCAGCCATTCCAGTGGCTGGGAGGGGGTCTCTCGTGGTTTTTGGTTTGTGTTTCCCTACTGACTAGTGATGTTGAGCATCTTTTCATGTGCTTCTTGGCCACCTGTGTATCTTTTTTGGAGAAGCATCTATGCAAGTCTGTTGCTCATTTTTTAACCACGTTGTTTGGTTTTCTATTTTTGAGTTTTAGGAGTTCTGGATATTAATCCCTTTTCAGATACAATATTTGCAAATATTTTCTCCCATTTTGTAGGTTGTCTTTGTACTCTGATTTTTTTTTTTTTTTTTTTGAGACAGTCTCACTCTGTCACCCAGGCTGGAGTGCAGTGGCACAATCTCGGCTCACTGCAACCTCTGTCTCCTGGGCTGAAGCGATCCTCTTGCCTCAGCTCTGCAAGCAGCTGGGACTATAGGAATGAGCCACTACCCCCGGCTAATTTTTGTGTTTTTTTGTAGAGATGGGGTTTCACCATGTTGCCCAGGCTGGTCTCCAACTCCTGAGGTCAAGTGATCCACCAGCCTCGGCCTCCCAAAGTGCTAGGATTACAGGCATGAGCCACCATGCCCAGCTTCTGCTGACAGTGTCTTTTAATGCAAGCAGTGTTTTGATTTTCATGATGTCCAATTTATCGTTTCTTTTGTTGCCTGGGCCTTTGGTGTCATATCCAAGAAATCATTGTCAAATTCAGTGTTACGAAGCTTTCGCCCTGTATTTTTCTCTTTTTTTTGCTACAGGGTCTTGCTCTGTCATCCAGGATGGAGTGCAGTGGTTTAATCATGGCTCACTGCGCCTCAAACTCCTGGACTCAAGTGATCCTTCCACCTCAGCCTCCTGAGTAACTGGGACTACAGGTGTGCACCACCACACCTGGCTAATTTTAAAATTTATTGTAGAGACGGGGTCTCTCTCTCTGTTGCTCAGGTTGGTTTCAAACTCCTGGGCTCAAGAGGTCCTCCTTTCTTATTTTTTGAGATGGAGTCTCGCTGTTGCCAGGCTGGAGTGCAGTGGCGCAATCTCGGCTCACTGCAACCTCTACCTACCTCCTGGGTTTAAGTGATTCTCCTGCCTCAGCCTCCTGAGTAGCTGGGACTACCAGCACATGCCACCACGCCCAGCCAATTTTTGTATATTTAGTAGAAACGGGGTTTCACCACTTTGGCCAGGATGGTCTTGATCTCTTGACCTCGTGATCCACCCGCCTCGGCCTCCCAAAGTGCTGGGATTACAGGCGTGAGCCACCACACCCAGCCTCAGAGGTGGGTCCTCCTTTCTCAGACTCCCAAAGTGCTGGCATTACAGGCATGAGCCACTATGCCTGGCTTTGCCCTTTATTTTCTTCTTAGAATTTTATAGTTTTGGATCTTACATTTAGGTCTTGGATCCACTTTGAATCTATCTGTGGTAAGATAAGGGCCAAAGTTTATTTTTCTGTGTGTGGATATCCAGTATTCCCAGCACCATTTGCTGAAAAAGACTGTCCTTTCCCCACTGAATGGTCTTGGCACCCTTATTAAAAATCATTTGGCCATGTATGCAAGGGGTTTGTTTCTGGGCTCGCTATTCTATTCCATTGGTTTGTATGACTGTCTTTATGCCAGTGTCACATTGCTTACTATAGCTGTGCAGAAAGTTTTGAGATCAGGAAGTGAAAGTCCTTAAACTTTGTTCTTTTTCAGACTGTTTTGGCTAGTCAGGGTCCCTTGAGATTCCAAATGAATTTTAAGATGTTTTTCTGTTCCTGCAAAAAATGTCATTGGGATTTTATAGGGACTGCATTAAATCTGTAGATTGCTTTGGGTAGTACTGACATCTTAACCATATTGTCTTCCAGCCCATGAACACAAAATGTCTCTCCATTTATCTGTGTCTTCTTTAATTTCTTTCAGCAATGTTTTGGAGCTTTCATTGTACCAGTCTTTCACCTCCTTAATTCTTTTTTTTTTTTTTTTTGAGACAGAGTCTTGCTCTGTCACCCAGGCTGGAGTGCAGTGGTGTGATCTCGGCTCACTGCAAGCTCCGCCTCCCGGGTTCACGCCATTCTCCTGCCTCAGCCTCTCCGAGTAGCTGGGACTACAGGCGCCCGCCACCACGCCCGGCTAATTTTTTTTTTGTATTTTTAGTAGAGACGGGGTTTCACCGTGGTCTCGATCTCCTGACCTCATGATCCGCCCACCTCGGCCTCCCAAAGTGCTAGGATTACAAGCGTGAGCCACTGCACCCGGCCCACCTCCTTAATTCTTGTTTTATTCTTTTTATGCTATTGTACGTGGAATTGTTTTCATAATTTCCTTTTCAGATTCTTCTTTGTATCCTACTGCTTTGCTGAATTAATTCATTAGTTCTAACAGATCTTTTGTGGAATCTTTAGGATTTTCTTCATATAGGATCATATAATCTGTAAACAGAGATAATTTTACTTCTCCCTCTTCCATTTGGATGCCTTTTATTTTTCTTGCCTAATTGCTCTGGCTAGATCTTAATAGAAGGGACAAAAGTGGATATTTTTGCCTTATTCCTGATTTTAATTTTTTTGAGATGGAGTTTTGCTCTTGTTGCTCAGGCTGGAGTGCAATGGTGCGATCTTGGCTCACCACAACCTCTGCCTCCTGGGTTCAAGCGATTCTCCTGTTGCAGCCTCCCGAGTAGCTGGGATTACAGGTGTGCACCACCACGCCTGGCTAGTTTTCTATTTTTAGTAGAGACATGGTTTCTCCATGTTGCTCAGGCTGGTCTTGAACTCCCAACCTCAGGTGATCTGCTCGCCTTGGCCTCCCGAAGTGCTGGGATTACAGGCGTGAGCCACCACACCCAGCCTCTTATTTCTGATTTTACAGGAAAAGTTTTCAGCCTTTCATCACTGAGCAGTGTTAGATGTGGGCATCTATGCACAAATGGCTTTTATTATGTTGAGGTAGTTTCCGTCTAGTCCTAATCTGTTGAATGGTTTTATCATGAAAGGGTGTTGAGTTTTGTCAAATGCTTTTTCTGCATCAATTGAGATGATCATGTAGTTTTTTCCTTCATTCTGTTAGTATAGTGTATTACGCTGATTTTTTTTTTTGTATGCTGAGCCATCCTTGAATTCCAGGAATAAATCCCCTTGGTCATAGTGTATAATCCTTTCAATATGCTGCTGAAGTTTGCCAGTACTTTGTTGAGGTTTTTTGCATCAGTATTCATAAGGAATATTGGTCTGTAGTTTTCTTTTCTTGTGTGTATGTCTGGCTTTGGTACCAGGGTAATGCTGGCCTCACAGAATGAGTTAAGAAGTGTTCCCTTCTCTTCAGTTTTTTGGAAATGTTTGAGAAGGGCTGGTATTAGTTCTTCTTTACACGTTTGGTAGAATTCACCAGGAAACCATCAGGTCTTGGACTTTTGAGATTCAGATAATGCTTTCAAAATGCCTACAAGATTAAAAATGAAATTAAAATACTTTCATCACAAATTTTAAATGGTGGTACAGTACTGCATACTGCATGTGCTTCTTTATGAATGCATTAATAATGTAATCGAGCAGCTGGTCTAGGAGTTATGGTAATTTTGAAGCAGTTATGAGCAGAATGGTATTCTGTGGCATCTGCAGCAATGGTGATGTGATGTGAGACATCCACGACTTCTATAGGAGGTGGGAGTCCCAGACACCGCTGATGCTGCTGCAGCAGTTGGTTGCCTAGATTCATAATTCAGGAAAATGTTAAATTTTGGTTAAAGGCCAGTGATGATAAAGATGGTATTTTTTCCTGTCCCAGTTCTCAGTATCAACCTTCTCGGTGTGCTGGATATGGTAACTATCCCAAACACCCCCATGGGCCCATGTCACACATGAACATATTCTGTCATATCTTTCCAGAAAAAAAATGCTGAGAATGACCACAGTAAGGGACGTTTTACTTTGAAACATTCCCTGGTGTACCCAGCCCTGACCAAGGGCTATGTGGAGGCTGGAGTGTGCAGGTGCAAGGGGTGGTGCCCTGTGCAGGAGGGTGGCCTTGGCTCCTGGGGTGCACAGGCATGGCCTCTCTGCAGGACCTGTGCTTCCACTAGGAGGCTGTGGTGGTTCCATGCTCCTGAGTGTGTTTGGGGAAGGAACCCAGTAATTAGTCACCATGTGTATACGTTTAATGCAGCTGCTGTGGCAAATTACCACAAATTCAGTGGTCGAGACACAAACATTTATTCTCTTACAGTTCTGAGGTCAGAAGTCTAAATTATCTCACTGAGGTAAAGTCAAGGTGTTGGCAGGGTGGCTCCTGCTGGAGGCTCTAGGGTAGGGGGGAATCTGTCCCTGCCTTTTCCAGCTTCTAGGGGTCTCCAGATTCCTTGGCTTGCGGCCCCTTCCTCTGCCTTCAAAGCCAGCATCTTCTCTCCTCTGACCCCTGCTTCTGTGGTCACATCTTCTGTCCAACTGTGAAGCTCCTGCCTCCTCTTATGACTGCGCTACCTGGATAGCGCAGGATAACACCCCATCTCAAGGCCCTTCACTTAATCCCATCTCCAAAGTCCCTTTTACCAGGTACGATGATTTAAAAGATGTCATCCCCTCCAAAATTCATGTTGAAACTGAAAGTTGTCAGAATAAAAACAGTGACTAATGTTAAGAAAACCCTAACAAATAGAGCTAGGGAAGGCCATGAAGAGAGGGTCTGTATGCCCGATAACAAAAACTATCACAAAAGACTGCAAAAACCACAACCTTGCACAAAGGCCATTGAATTTTTTTTTTGAGCCCAAGTCTTGCTCTGTCACCCAGGCTGGAGTGCAGTGATGCAATCTTGGCTCACTGAAACTTCTGCCTCCCGGGTTCAAGTGATTCTCCTGCCTCAGCCTCCCAAGTAGCTGGGATTACAGGTGTGCACCACCATGCCTGGCTAATTTTTGTATTTTTAATGAAGACAGAGTTTCACCATGTTAGCCAGGCTGGTCTGGAACTCCTGACCTCAAGTGATTGGCCCACCTCAGCCCCCAAAAGTACTAGGATTATAGGCGTGAGCCACCACACCTGGCCAAGGCCATTGAAATCTTACACAAGAAAATACTTCTGCAAGGATACCTGCCCAGCAGAGCTACCTTCCAAACTTGGACCGGTGTCTCCCTTGCTATTAATCTTTGTAGCCAAGGGTAATCATTTCAAAATGATTATGTAATCTTCCTCCTTTTTTCCTTTAAAACTTTTGTCTTCCTTGAACATGCAGTTACCGTAATATGCGTGTTCCCGTTGCAAAGACCTATTCCTGAATAAATATCTCTTCAGAGAGCTCCTCTGTTTGTCATTTAGGTTAACTAACAACAAACTTGGTCCCCAGTGTGGTGAAAGAAGAGGTGGGGCCACTTAGGACTAAGTCACGAGGGCTCCTCTTATAAAAGAGGCTTCCTGTGGAGTTTGGCCTTTTCTTGCCCCTCTGTCCATCCCACCTTGTGAGGACACAGCATTCTTCCCTCCAGAGGAAACAGTAACGAAGTGCCCTCACCAACAGAGGACATGCCAGTGCCTTGATCTTGGACTTTCCAGCCCTCAGAACCATGAGAAATAAATTTATATTTTTTATAAATTACCCAGTCTGTGGTATTTTGTTATAGTGGCACAAATGAACTAAGACACCAGGTAAGGTCACACATTCACAGGTTCCAGGAATTAAGATGTGGACATCTTTGGCGGGGGGGGCGTTGCTGTCACTGCACTATTTCGCCAGTGAGGAGTCCAGGGGCCTCATCCTGTTGCTTGTAGAATAAGCCAATGTCCACTTGGTGGGACCCTCAGGATGTGTCTAGGAACAAGAGGGGAAAAGCAGGGCAAACAGGATGAATTCTCCTCTTGTGCTCTCTGTGGGCAGGTGGGAGCCCCTGTAGGAATGTGCCCATCCAACTCCTCCCCAGAAGGCTGGGCCCTGGAGTTACTGAAGCTGTGCCTGAGGAGCTGCTCTGCTTGTAGGAGAGTTCTGAGCACCTTCCCTCTACCTTCATTATATCTAATAATGCTGTAACCTAGTCTCAACATTAAAAACGAAAAAAAGGGCTGGGCGCAGTGGCTCACACCTGTAATCCCAGCACTTTGGGAGGCCAAGATGGGCGGATCACGAGGTCAGGAGATGGAGACCATCCTGGCTAACACGGTGAAACCCTGTCTGTACTAAAAATACAAAAAATTAGCCAGGTGTGGTGGTGGGCGCCTGTAGTCCTAGCTACTCAGGAGGCTGAGGCAGGAGAATGGCATGAACTCGGGAGACAGAGCTTACAGTGAGCCAAAATCGTGCCACTGCACTCCAGCCTGGGCAACAGAGTGAGACTCTGTCTCAAAACAAACAAACAAACAAACAAACAAACAAAAAGTTCAGCCTGTTTTGCTCTAACAAAAATATTTTTCTCTTTTTCTTTTAGTCAGAGGGTCTTGTTTTGTCACCCAGGCTGGAGTGCAGCAGCACAATCCCGGCTCACTGCAACCTCGACCTTCTGGGCTCAAGTGATCCTCCTACCTCAGCCTCCTGAGTAGCTGGGACCCCAGGTGCACACTATTGCTTCCTTCCATTTTTTTTTATTTTTTGTAGAGGTGGGGTCTTATTTTGTTGCCCAGCATGGTCTTGAATGCCTGGGCTCAAGTGATCCTTCTGCCTTGGCCTCCCAAACTGCTGGGATTACAGGTGTGAACTACCATGCTGGGCCAGAATTAGTTGTTTTTTTTTTTTTTTTTTTTTTGGTTTTTTTTTTTGAGACAGAGTCTCCCTCTGTCTCCCAGGCTGGAGTACAGTGGCACGATCTTGGCTCACTGCAACCTCTGCCTTCCAGGTTTAAGCAATTCTCCTGCCTCAGCCTCCTGAGTAGTTGCGATTACAGGCACGTGCCACCATGCCCAGCTAATTTTTGTATTTTTAGTAGAGACAGGGTTTCACCATGTTGGCTAGGCTGGTCTTGCAGAATTGGGTTTTAATAAGCAATGAGAAGCATTATAGCAGCCCTGATAATGAAACTTTGATGACATAGAGACTTCTTCCTCTTCTCCTTGTGGTTTGTTCTTTAAGCCTAGGGGGACCTCTGGTCCCTGGACTCTCCTCTCTCCCCACTCCCCACTGAGGTCTGGCATCAGCATGGACCCTCACACATGCCCTCAACTGTTCTGCCCTGGTCAAAACAGCCACTGTCTAGGCCCCACCTTCATCCTGTGTTCTTGGTGAGTGGACATACACCTGAACCACCTGGCCTTCCTATCCACTTAAGGGATGTCCCCAGAGAGGCGAGAATACTGCCCCACATCCAGCCCAGATAACTATCCTGGGCCTTCTGTGCCTCCAACCTGCCATGCCTCTGCCCTACCCTTAACCAATCATAGGGCCACCAGGGGAAAACCAGCCAGGCTCCCATCCCAGCCCAGCCCTCCTTCAGTCCTGCACCTTGCTGCCTTCTCTTCTGCTGCTGCAGGAGGAAAAAGGGTCTCTCTGCTGGGCTCCTGCTCAAGGGCACACGACGCCTGCTCCCCATCATCAGATCCCGTCTACTGCATCACTCCAACGGGCACCTGTCATCACTCCCATCTTAAACACGCCATTCCACACCCCATGCCTCTGTCTCGCTGCCCTCCTTTACAGTAAACTCAGGGACAGAATGCAAATACTCATCCTCGGAACTCCTGCCTATCTTTTGTCCCCACCCAAATCTCATCTTGAATTCCCACGTGTTGTGGGAGGGACCCGGTGGGAGGTAACTGAATCATGGGGCAGGTCTTTCCCATGCTGTTCTCGTGATAGCGAGTAAGTCTCATGAGATCTGACAGTATCATATTAGGGGGAGTTTCCCTGCCCAATCTCGCTCTTTGCCTGCCGCCATCCACGTAAGATGTGACTTGCTCCTCCTTGCCTTCCACCATGATTGTGAGGCCTCCCCAGACATGTGGAAACGTAAGTCATTAAACCTCTTTCTTTTGTAAATTGCCCAGTCTTGGGTGTGTCTTTATTAGCACTGTGAAAACGGACTAATACACCACTATTCCACAAAACCTGCACTCGCCAAATCTGAGTCAGCTTCCAGGCCATAAGCTGGGGACCCCTCTCCTGGCTTCTCACCTTTCAGGCTGGCTACTCCCAAGTGCTGCGCCTAGGCCCAAGCACCATGCCTCCACTTCTCCTCCACCTGAGCAGTGGCTCCTTGGTGCCTCTTCCTGTCTCACACCTCTAAAGGCTCTCTCTGTGGTGACAATTCCCAGTCTCCAACCTGGGCCACTCCGGTGAGTTGTTCATCCAAGTGCCCTCCAGCATTTCCATGGAGGCCCAACAGGCAGCTGAGACTCAACACAGCCAAAGCCACAGCCCGAACTCCGCCGGTATCACATTAGGGGGAGTTTGCGGAAAGGACCCAGTGGGAGGTAAAATCCCTGCACCACCCTGCCCTGACCTTTCCCATCTTGGTTAAGGATAACTTCCTCCTTAACATTGCTTATGCCCAAAACACTGTAACTTAAATAAAATGGACAAATTCCTCTAAAGACAAAACAGATGATCTGAATAGACCTACAACAAATAGAGACTGAATTAGTAATCAAAATAAGTAATCAAAAAAGCCCAGACCCAAATGGCTTCAATAATGAATTCTATCAAACACTTAAACAATTAAAGCTGGGTCCAGTGGCTTGTGCCTGTGATCCCAGCTACTCAGGAGGCTTGAGGTGGGAGGATCAGTTGAAGCCAGGAATTGGTGACCAGCCTGGATGATATAGTGAACACCCATCTTAAAAAAAAAAAGAAGAGGAACACTTCCAACTCATTTTATGAGGCCAGTAGGACACTGATACCGATACCAAAACCAGACACAGACACCACAAGAAAACTTCAGACCAGTATCTATGATGAATATGGATTAAAAAAAATCACTCAACAAAATTGTATTAAACTGAATCCAGGAAGACAGATACTCCATGACCAACTGGAATTTATCTGAACGCAGGGG
The DNA here is from genome assembly GCF_009828535.3 of Hylobates moloch. Lineage (NCBI taxonomy): Eukaryota > Metazoa > Chordata > Mammalia > Primates > Hylobatidae > Hylobates > Hylobates moloch. Next base: position 108,011,361 of record NW_026652285.1, on the reverse strand, counting down.
ATAAGTGTCCTTTCAATATCTGAAAGTCAATTAATGTAACACACCACATTACTAGAACAAGGAAAAAAAACACACGATCATCTCAATGGATGTGGAAAAATCATTTAACCAAATCCGACACCTTTTCATGATAAACACACTCAACAAACTAGAAATAGAAGATACTTCCTCGGCTGGGCGTGGTAGCTCACGCCTATAATCCCAGCATTTTGGGAGGCTGAGGGGGGTGGATTACTGGAGGTCAGGAGTTCAAGACCAGCCTGGCCAACATGGTAAAACCCCATCTCTACTAAAAATATAAAATTAGCTGGGTGTGGCGGCATGTGCCTGTAGTCCTAGCTACTCGGGAGGCTGAGGCAGAAGAATCACTTGAACCTGGGAGGCAGAGGTTGCAGTGAGCCAAGATCCAGCCACTGCACTCCAGCGTGGGTGACAGAGTGAGACACTGTCTCAAACAAACAAAAAATAGGTTTTATCAGGTTGAGGAAGTACCTTTTTTTTTTTTTTTATTAGTTTCCCTCTTTTAGCTGGGATTACAGGCATCCGCCACCACCCCCAGCTAACTTTTTGTATTTTTAGTAGAGATGGGATTTCTCCATGTTGGCCAGGCTGGTCTCAAACTCTGGACCCCAAGTGATCTGCCTGCCTCGACCTCCCAAAGGGTTGGGATTACAGGCGTGAGCCACTGCGCCCAGCCTGATAAAACCTATTTTTTAAGCACCCACAGCTATCATCATATCCAATGGTGAAAGACTGGATGCCTCCTCCCTGAGATCAGAAGCAAGACAAGGATGTCCACTCTTCCTGCTTCTAGTCAATATTGTACTGGAGGTTCTAGCCAGGGCAGCTAGGCAAGGAGAAGAAATAAAAGACATCCAGACTAGAAAGGAAGAGATAAACTGATCTCTATTCACAGATGACACACTTTTGTATAAAATCCCAAGGAATCCACTAAAAGACCAGAAGAACTAATAAATGCCACTAAAAGACAAGAAGAACTAATAAATGCCACTAAAAGACAAGAACTAATAAATGGGTTTAGCAAGGTTGCAGGATAAAAGATCAGTATACAAAAAGCCCTTGGAGTCACCCTTGACCTTTCCGGGTCACACTCCACATCCCATCTGACAGTGGATGGCCTCCTGCCTCCTTCTCAGCCGTTCCTAGTCTGTTCTTCACCCAGGAGTCAGAATGACCCTTTTAAAGGGCTAGTCATATCCTTCCCTGTGCTCAGTCTTCCGAAGGCTGCCCATTTCCTGCAAAGAAGGGGCCACAGTTCTGACTGTGCAGGACCTGTCCGCATCCCTCCATGTCCCCACCTCCCATTTCCTACCAGTCCTTCCAGCTCCTGGGTTCTCGACTTAGCGGCCTCTGCTGTGTTTCTTACACTCCAAGCTCTCGTGTCTCAGAGGCTCTGTCTGCCATGCTCCCTGCTCAAGACACTACTTCTGCAGACACCCTCACCCTCGACGCCCATATCCCGCTTGTCTTTGCTCAAGTAAGTGCCTTCCTCCTATGGCTTTCCTTGACCGCTCCGCCCTGTCCACCTCGTGTTCTTTTCAGACGGCTGACTCAAGAAAAAACAGACAATCTCAACAGACCTATTAACAAGTGAAGAGACTCAATTAGTAACCAAAAAACTACGAATCAAATAAGTCATCAAAAAAGCCCAGGCCCAAATGGCTTCAACGTTGAATTGAAGCCTGCACGTGGGTTGGTATGTGAATGACGGACTGCCTGGGTCCTCTGGGCACCCGGCATTTCATAAACGCTCCGCCTCTGGCACGGGGTGTCTCGGCCAGGTACAGAGAGGCTGGGAGCCCCGCGCCGGGCGCCCGCTCCCTGGAAGCTCGACCTCTCCCTGCCGTCAAGGCGCCGGTGGGCGGCACGTGGGCCGGCTCTCCCGGGGCAGTTCTCTATTTCCGCGGTGAGGTTCTTAGACCAAATCCTCGGAACGCAAACTCTCACGGCGTTCCCGTAATTCTCAGCCCAGCGCGGGCCCCGACGCAGGCTCCAGGGGAACGAAGTCAGCGTCCCTTCCGGGGGATGCGCCGGCGGGGCCGCACCTGTTTCTGCCTCAGGGGTCCAAACGCCCACCTTCCCTGCACCGGGACGGGGGTCTGGAGACTGTGGCACGTCCACCTGGTGCCCGTCTGCCGGGCTGTCGCCTGCCGAGGTCGCCGCCGGCCACACCCACGAGGTCCCCAGGGCGCCGGCGGCGAGAGCTCGGCCGGCCAGGGGGCCGGGCTGTGGCTGAGGTGGGACGAGCCAGGGCCAGGGAGGAGGCACGGCGCTGAGAGAGGGCGGCTGCGGGCTCGGCAGGATCCCTGCCGCCGACCCACTCCACCCACTCCACCCATCCCGCGCCGCCCACTCCGCGCCGCCTACCCCACGCCGCGCACCGCGGGCCTCAGAACCTGAGGGAAGCAGCGGGGCAGGCGCGGACCCGGGCGGGTCCTACTGCGCCTGCGGAAGCGAGCGGAGAGGGGCGGGTCGACGCTCACTGCGCCTGCGGAAAGGGGCGGGGCAGGCACAGGCCTGCGGGTGCCACCTACTGCGCCTGCGGAAAGGGGCGGGGCGGGCGCGGGCCGGCGGGTGGTGCCTACTGCGCCTGCGGAAAGGGGCGGGGCGGGCGCGAGAAGAG
>NW_026652285.1:107862955-108008707 GCF_009828535.3 Hylobates moloch | reverse complement strand
GGCGGGCGGTGCCTACTGCGCCTGTGCGAGGCCCGGGCGGTGAGCGCGCTCCCGTTCCTTGGCCGCCGCCTCAGCCGCTGTCGCCGCCGCCGCCGCTTACCCGGGGCCGCGCACGCGCTGCCACCGCCCCCGGCCCGCGCCCGCCCCCGCCCCCGGCCCGCGCCCTCCTGCCGCCGCCTCTTTGGGCCGCGGGCTCGGCACCTCCTCCGCCCAGGCTCGGCGCCCGCAGCATGCAGCAGCCGCGGGGGCGGCGACGGCGGCGGCTGTGAGGTGAGGCGGGGGCCGCGCTCGGGCGCCCCTCCCGGCGGGCCGGCTGCGGGGCCGAGTGGGGGCTCGGGGCGCACCGGGCCCGGCGCGGCGAGGGGCGGCGGCGCCTTTGTTGCGGCCGGGCCGCCGCCTCAGCCCTTTGTCTGCAGATGGTGGACGCGAGCGGCCGCGCCGCCGCCGAGGGCTGGAGGAAGATGGAGGCCCCGCCGGACGGCGCCGCCGACCTCGTGCCCCTGGACCGCTACGACGCGGCGCGCGCCAAGATCGCCGCCAACCTGCAGTGGATCTGCGCCAAGGCCTACGGCCGAGGTGGGCCGGGTGGGGGGCGCGGGGCGGGGGGCAGGGGCGCGGGCCGGGGCCGGGGGACGCGGCCGGGGTCGGGCCGGGTCGGGGTCCGCGCGCCGCGCCTTTGTGCCGCGTCCGCACGGCGTCGGGGCTGGGCCGGCCGCCTCCGAGGTCCCGGCGGCGCCCGGGCAACGCGGAGCGTGGGGACGCGGTCACCTGGCGAGTGGGTGTCCCCGCAGCGGAGGGCGGCGTGGGTCGGGGCTTCCGCTCCTATTTCGGGAGTGCCCCTAGCCTCCCGTTGGCGGCGGCGGCGGCGGCGGGAAGGAGCTGCCCGGTTCTGGGCGCAGGGAGGAACCATGGGGACCCGGGGCCGCCGTCTGAGGCGCCGCTTCCCGGCGCGCCGGGCATCGTCCAGTGCTGGACCTGTGATTCTGAGCCTTTCACTTGTTATGAATTTTGATGCTTACAAGCCATCAGCTGTTGAATTCCCCAGCTAGAAATTGCGTATTCCGCGGATTGTGCTTAATCATAATGATCCCCTTTGGTTAATTCCTGTTTGGAAGAACTAGGTAACCTTGTTACTGAGTCCAATTTGTTAGGCCCTAATGTGCTTAGTGGATTAAGACGCTTCTGTTTCGTGCCCTGGGAACAGGACAGACCTAGTGATTCTCATAAGTGGCTGACTCCTTTAATTTCAGGTGCTTTGTTTCAGGTGCAATTAAAGGTTAATATTTCTGTAATCCTCTTTTCATTTGAAGCATTCTTTAAAAATTTGCCTTTATTCTGGTGCAAAATTACCCTTTTTAGAGTAAGACTAGAGGAGACAGCCCTTCCAGAGAAGAGTTCAGTTGACCAGTTTGGGAAACGCTGAGTAGGCGTTGCCCTGTTTGACAGTGGCCTGTGCCCCAGCTAGACTCGAGTTAGTCATAAGGACAAACGCGTTTTGTAAGTTTTAGGGATTAAATACCTCGCCTTATTTCAAACTGGTTTTTGTACTGTGTAAGTAGTAATTGGGAAAGAGTTTTTCCTTTGACAGTTTTCAGTTTTACAGTTCTTGTTTACTGGCTCAGTGGAACCTTAGTTTCTGTGTTGTAGTGAGGAAGAAACACTGCTGTATCCAAGACTTCACATGAGTTTTTGAGAACGGAATTGGTAAGATGTAGGTATAAAACTTGAGTCAGGTGCAAAGAACAGCCCGAGAGCGGACGCCTGGGTATCTTGCAGTCACTGCCGGCTGCATGGGCTCACCTGCCTCACTCCTTGTGTTGGTCACTGTTTTGCTTTTCTTTGTATTTTGCCATATGTGCTTACACCACTAAGTAGTTTTTACACCTTTGCCAGTGATGTCTCTTTCTGAGACTGGCTTTTGTTATTCCATTATCCCACGTTACGTTCTTAGGTTCTTGACTTCATCTTCACTTTTCCACATTTCCGCTGCTGTGGAGTGTCTCACCTAGGCCTGTCCACCGCAGCTGCTCGTGGGCGCTGGCTGGGCTCCCGTAGGTGCTGTGGAGCCCAGTGCATTCTTGGGCATGGCTGCTGGGATCCGAGCACAAAGTTTTACTCCTGCATGTTTTTTAAGATTTTATATGTGGAGAGGGCTGAGGGCTCAGGCAGCGGATGTTAGACAAATTGCTATAAAAAGAACTTTCATGATCTGCTTTCCAATTTCTTTAGCAAGGTGCATGCATTTTTTATTTCATTGCATTTAGCTTTGGCATTCAGCATGGGATTTGTCAGCCATCCAGAAATAAATACGCGTGTCTCTGTGTTAGTATTGGGTTCGTCTAGTTTCGGTTCCGGTACCAGATCACTCTTTAATACTTGTTGACTCATCAGATGATGAATCCACAATCTGATACTAAAATGGGCTTTCGAGTTTTGTAATTATTAAAAGGTGGGCATTTAAAAAAAAGAAACATGAACAGGAGCTGGAGAAGACTGGATACCATCTTAGGAGCTGAGACTGGAATGTCCCTTACTGGTGGGTGGCAGTGCCTTCGCACATCAGACTCCGATTTTAGGAGGTCTGGTTTCCACTTTTTTTTTTTTTTTTTGAGACAGAGTCTCGCTCTGTCATCCAGCCTGGAGTGCAGTGACGCGATCTCAGCTCACCGCAACCACCGCCTCCTGGGTTCAAGCGATTCTTCTGCCTCAGCCTCCCAAGTAGCTGGGATTACAGGCGTGCGCCACCACTCCCGGCTAGTTTTTGTATTTTTCGTAGAGACGAGGTTACTCCATATTGCCAGGCCGGTCTCGAACTCCTGACCTCATGATCCGCCTGCCTTGGCCTCCCAAAGTGCTGGGATTACAGGCGTGAGCCACCACGCCTGGCCGGTTTCCACTTCTTTTTCCGAGAGAGGGCTTTTACATTCTGTACTTTGCTTCACAGGGGGAGCATATGTAATTACCAAAAAAAAAGTTTTTAAGCCAGGTGTGGTGGTTTGTACTTATAACTCTAGTGACTCGAAGGCAAAGGTGGGGTGATCACTTGAGGCCAGGAGTTTGAGATGGAGTCTGCCTGTGTTTCCCAGGATGATCTCCAACTCCTGGGCTCCAGTGATCCTCCTGCTTCAGCTTCCTGTGTAATTTTCTTTTTTCTTTTTTTTTTTTTTTGTGGGGGGCAGGGTCTTACTCTGTCGGCCAGGCTGGAGTGCAGTGGTGTGACCTCGGCTCACTGCAGCCTCCGCCTGCCGGGCTCAAGTGATCTTCCTGCCTCAGCCTCCCGAGTAGTTGGGACTACAGGTGCACCACCACGCCTGGCTAACTTTTGTATTTTTTGTAGAGATGGGGGTTTTCTTTAAACAATTTTCATTTTTGTAAAAATGGGGTCTGTTTGCCCAGGCTAGTTTCGAACTCCTGGGCTCAGGTGATCTGCCCGCCTCGGCCTCCCAAAGTGCTAGGATTACAGGCATGAGGCACCATATTTAGCCCTCCTGTGTAAAACTGTACAAATTGAGACTCTATTTAAATTTACAGGTTGGAGAGATCCTAATTCAGATGACCGAAATACTTGCCTCAGCTCAGCTGAAGTGATTTATGTTGTTGGGGTCACAGCCTGGGTGTGAAATGCGCTGCTACCCAGTGTGGTTGTGTCTTGGAAGAGACTGAGTGGGGAGGGGATTTTGGTAGGACAATGTGGGTCCCCCCAACACTTCTTCTAATCCAGCAGCATCTGCTTTGTTTCTTCTTTTGAATGTCTCCATGCACCTCTCCAGCTTAGTTTTCAGTTAATCAGACATGGTTCTTTCAACATGGATGCTTTAATCGGAAATCGCTTTTGGGAGTATGATGGTGAAAGTGGCTTCAATGTTTAACTTGTTAAAGGATTGTTCATTAGGTTGCTAACGAAAGCTCATCCTCCATTTGTGTAAAGATTGAAAGCATTGAAAGCATGCTGAAACTCCAGGGCTGGCTGCTGTCTTGTTTTGCATTTGTCTTTTGAGATTTTTGGTGTCCTGGGGCCACCAGTCTGCCATTGTAGTAAGTGGGTAGGCTCAGGAGAGCTTGCCCTTGGCGAGGCCTTGTGGCATATGGCTGTGCAGAAACACTTCCTCCAGTTTCATTCGTCCCTGGGGCCACAGCCAAGAATTGTGGCCGCCTTGGGCTTTTATTTTTAGGTCCCCCTCCCTTTCTTTTGGTAACTCTCTTGTTTCATTGACAGTGTTTGCATTTTTTAAAGAAATGTGTTGGACCTGTTGAAAATTGTCCTCTCAAAAATGTCTATAAGAAGGTGCAGAACCTGACTAGCCATCACATTTTGTGGTGATGTTTGAGCGAAAGTTGTAATAAACTGGTGAAAAGTTGAGGGGGTGGCTGAAGTTCCGTTTATTTTGCAGCATAGCACGCTGGACTAGAGCAGTGCAGTCCTGGCGTTGATCTCGGCCACTGTGCATTTTATACATGCCCTTAGTTCATTGGTATCTAGGCCTTGGTTTCAGGGGACAATGTGGAGAGCAAGCTTTTATTATCTCTCAAGGACACTGTTAAAAAACAACCCAGGGCAAGTACTAGCATGCACTCAATTCTTTGCAAGGATGTTGCGGTGTAGCTCAGTGGAAACCAGGTTTATCCTTTGCTTGCAGAGCCAAGCTGCCCTGATCCCTAGGGCACTGGATGGGGAGCTTAGGGTTCGCCAGTTCATCCCCTCTCCTTACTGACAGCACCTGGCCCTGTGCAGAAGCCACATGGCCTGCCCAGAGGCACACTGTTGGGAGGAATTGTCTGATCCCCTCTTCTTTTTTTTCCTCACTCTTGCTAGAGTAATTTGAACTACTGATTTGGAAACCATGTTATGGAATAAGAAATCAGTGTGAGGATGCTGTGGCCTGTGAAGCCTGGGTTTTAATCCCCATCTCAGGGACCAGCAGTTTCATTATATAGGCAACAAGAAGAGTTTAGAGTCCAGTTTGCTTACTTGACATGATGAGCAAAATCCCTTTATAATCAACTCCAGAGGGTCGCCATATTGTTTCGTTGTAGTGACTTTTGGTTAAAATGAAATCTGTGCTCAGAGCCCCTTTCCAGCTCCAGAACTTGGCCCTCCTGTGTAAAACTGTGTAAAAATTGAGACCCTTTATTTAAATTTACAGGTGAAACCACTGCGCCTCTTCCTCCCTGCTTTGGCAGGAGGGCAGCAGTGGCTGGAGTCTTGGCTTGAAGAGCCTGCTCTTGATGGCAGCACACTTGTAAGCACATTGCCTTGTTTCTGAAGGTGATGACTTGTTCAGATTATTGGTTTATGAGTTTAGATTGTATATTTAAGTTGTCTTTGGTTATTCTTGACAAGGGATTTGGGTGTTTCTGAGATGAGGGTTACAGAGCATCTTCAAATGCTTCCTGAGCACCTGTTAGGTGGTCCTAGATACTGTGGGAGTTGCTGGTTGGTCCAGCTAGCATGACCTTTCCTCTGCAGATGTGTCCTGAGAACCACCTACTGCCTAGTTATGTGTGCATCTCTGTGAGGCCAGGGATTATGGTTGTCCCACTTACTGCGGTGTCCACAGTACAGAGTGCTCAAATACTTGTTGAATGGTTAGCCCCTAAGAGCAGAGGGGAGGGCAGCTGGCTACAGCCCTGTGCAGAGGAGAGGTGTCTTCGGGTATACTGAGTGGATTAACCTTGTTGAGGCAGAGGATTTGTGGACTGAAATAGTGAGTGATTAGTTTGGAAAGTAGTCTGGGGCCAGATTGTTTATGGTGCTCGGGTTGGCTGGGGATTTCTTTGATGATGTGTGCCTGGGAGGGTTTTTAATTAGGGGGATGTCGTGCTGAGAGAGCGAGCCTGGGAAGATGTTTTTAGCAGGTTTGAGTGGGTAGAGGCCATAGACAGGTGTACTACCTGAGAGTTGATGTCGTTAGGCTGCAAATGCCAAATACTTGCCTGGTCTTGTTTTTATTTTTTTGAGACAGGGTCTTGCTCTGTTGCCCAGGCTGGAGTGCAGTGGCACGATCACAGCTTACTGCAGCCTTGACCTCCCTGAGCTCAAGTGATCCTCCCACCTCAGCCTCCCGAGTTGCTAGGATCACAGCTAGGACCACAGGCCTGCACCTCCTGGTCTGGTTAATTATTATTTTTTGTAGAGGTGGAGTTTTCCTGTGTTGCCCAGGCTTCTCAAACTCCTGGGCTCAAGCAGTGCTCCCACCCACCTTGGCTTCCCAAAGTGCTGGGATCACAGGTATGAGTGAGTGAGTTAGTCCACTGTGCCCAGATGGACTTGCCCGTCTGTCGGCAGAGGGAATAGGAAGGGTAGATAGAGCCAACAGATATACAAGCTGTATCTGTGGAGCTGGACTGATTGACAGTGGCTGTGGGAGGTGGCTAAGGGTGAGTTACGGTCAGCTGGACTGCCATGGGGAGCCCAGACACAGGAATGATGGTGCCCTTGACAGGAATATTTAGTCATTATTTCATAGCATTTTTCTACTTTCATAACTTTTGTTATCACTACAGAAAAGATATTTGAGGCCAGGCGTGGTGGCTCATGCCTGTAATCCCGGCACTTTGGGAGGTTGAGGTGGGCAGATCACCTGAGGTCGGGAGTTTGAGACCAGCCTGGCCAGCATGGTGAATCCCTGCCTCTACTAAAAATACAAAATTAGCCGGGCGTGGTGGTGTGCGCCTGTAATCCCAGCTACTCAGGAAGCTGAGGCAGGAGAATCACTTAAACCCAGGAGGCGGAGGCTGCGGTGAGCCGAGAGTACGCCACTGCACTCCAGCCTGGGCAACAGAGTGAAACCCTGTCTCAAAAGAAAGAAAGATCTTTGAGTTTTTTCTATTTCTGGCTTTCCCGAGCTCCTACCTAGTCCTTTTTTTTTTTTTTTTTTGAGACGGAGTCTCGCTCTGTCACCCAGGCTGGAGTGCAGTGGCACGATCTTGGCTCACTGCAAGCTCTGCCTCCCGGGATCACACCATTCTCCTGCCTTGGCCTCCTGAGTAGCTGGGATTACAGGCGCCCGCCACAACGCCCGGCTTATTTTTTGTATTTTTTTAGTAGAGACGGGGTTTCACCGTGTTAGCTGGGATGGTCTCGATCTCCTGACCTCGTGATCTGCCCACCTCAGCCTCCCAAAGTACTGGGATTACAGGCATGAGCCACCGCGCCCGGCCCTCTTTTTCTTAGAGTGGTTTACTATTCCCCAGTCACTCTTCTCCCATCACTTCAAACTCAACTAGTCAAAATTAAACTTATATCTGGGGGTGGAGTGTGGTGGCTCACACCTGAAATCTCAGCACTTTGGGAGGCTGAGGTGGGAGGATTGCTTGAGCCCAGGAGATTGAGACCAGCCTGGGCAACAGAGTGAGACTCCGTCTCTACAAAGAACATAAAAATTAGTTGGGCATGGTGGTGCACGCCTGTGGTCCCAGTTACATGGGAGGCTGAGGTGGGAAGATCAGTTGAGCCCAGGAGATGGAGGCTGCAGAGAGCCATAATTGTGACACTGCACTTCGGCTTGGGTAACAGAGCAAGATGCTGTCTCAAAAAAAATTAAACTTACATGAGTTCAGTTGGGTATTACATTGTGAACTGTGGGGCCCTTCGTATCCTTTTCAGGCCTCCTGTAGCAATGGAAGTATCTGCATATGCAGAGACCCATAATGACTGGCTGAGGAGGCTGGCTCTCTAAAGGGCAGATGCTACTGGCAGAACAGGGGAGGAGTAGAGGGAGGGAGACTCCCCTGAGGGAATCTGGAATGTTGCATTAGAGTGAAAACTGAGTTTGTAGTCTAGGTGTGTGAGAATCAGATGGAGGTAAGGGAATGAATTAAGAGAAGCAAAGACAATAGGGGTAAGTGGAAGGAGTGCGTGATGTGCACACGATGTGGGAAAGGCTGGTGGCCTCATGGGGGTAGTGGCTGCAGAGTCGGAAGGCAAAATTAGACTGGAAAAAGTGCTGAGGCCACAGCGTAGAATGCTTTGAGTGGCTGATTGGTAGATTGGGGATTTGCTCTGTGAGAATTGGGGAACCACTGAAGGTTTCTGAGGAGGGGAGAGATGTATGAAATCTGAGCTTTTCAGAGAAGTCCCTGCCAGGATACAATGGTTAATGCCCATTGTAAGGTATAAGGTGAAGACTTTTGTTTTGGACTTTTTTTTTTTTTAATAGAGACAAGTTCTGCCAGGGATGGTCTCGAACTCCTGGGCTCGGGAGTTCCTCCTGTCTTGGCCTCCCAAAGTGCTGGGATTACAGGTGTGAGCCACCGCACCCGGACATTTTGGACCTTTGAGAGAACCACTTTTATCGAGGTGTGATTTACATCTGGTAAAGCATACACGTTTTAAGAGTGTAGTTTGAGGAATTTAAACCACTGTGACCACAACCACAATCAAGACAGAGCATTCTCATTACCTCCCCAGTTTCCTTTGTGCCCCTGCCCGGCGGGACCCACCCAGGGCTTCACTGCTCTGCTCTGTTACTGTAGATGAGTTTACTGTGTGCATCTAATCTGGCTTCTTTCACTTAGCATAGTATTTTTGAAATTCATGTTGTGTAGATCTTTTTTGCTTAGTAATAATATTCCATGGTATGGTTAGCTCACGTTTTAGATCTCCATTCATCTGTTGGTGATTATCTGGGGGCATTTCCAGCTTTTGGCTATTATGAATAGAGCTTCTGTGAACATTCATCTATGTGGACAGATGTTTTCATTTATCTTAAACAGCTGTGCTTGGGATTACTGGGTAATAATAAGATACATATGTGTAACTTTGTAAGAAAGTGCCCAGTTGTTTTCCAAAGTGACATACATAAATTTGGCCAGCAGCGTATGTGAATTCCAGTTGCGTTGCATCCTTGCCAACACTTGATGATGTCAGTCTTTTTGATTTTAGTTATTTAAGTAGGTGGGTTGTATCTCACCGTAATTTTTGTATGCATTTCCCTGATGACTAATGATGAGCATTTTTATATGCTTATTGGCCATTCGAGTACCTTTTTCTATGAAGTATCTTAAAATCCTTGGCTAATTTAAAAAAATTAAATTTTAGTTTTGAGTTAATTGTGTATATATATATTTTTCTTTAAACAATTTTTATTTTTGTAGAAATGGGCTCTCACTGTGTTGCCCAGACTAGTTTGGAGCTTCTGGACTCAAGTGATTCTTCCACCTCAGCCTCCCAAAGTGCTAGGATTACAGGCGGGAGCCACCATGCCTGGCCAGTTGGAAACAGTTGTATGTTAACATGCATTTTAAAGAAATACTATACAGAGATCCTTGGTACTCTTTACTCAGTTTCCGTAATGATGACTTCTTCTAAAATTGTAGCATAATATTACACCAGGATATTGACTTTTATCTAATCCAGGTACAGATCATTCCATCCCACAAGGACCTCTTCTGTTGCCCTTTCCTAGCCACACCTGTCTCCTTCCCTTCTGCTTCCTTTGGGTTTATTTTGCTCTTCTTTTTCTAGTTTCTTGAGCTAGGAACTCGTATTACTGATTTGAGACCTTTCCTCTTTTCTGATGTAAGGCTCTAGTGCTGTAAATTTCCCACTTAGTACTGCCACATCTGCATCTCACATATATGTTGTATTTTCATTTTCATTCAGTTCCAGGTATTTTTAAAAAATTTCCTTTGATAACTACTTCTTTGACTCATTCTCTTAGTCCATTTGGGCTGCTATAACGAAATATAGTAGTCCCCTGTTATCAGCAACCTTTGGTCAACTGTGGCCTGAATATATTACATGGAAAATTTAGAAATAATTCTAAGTTTTAAATTGCATGCTGTTCTGAGTAGCATGATGAAGTCTCATGCCATCTTGCCTGGTACGTGACTCGTCCCTTTGTCCAGCATGTCCACGCTGTATATGCTGTCTTTGTAAGTCATTGATATCATCTGCTTCTGACATCCCACCGTGGATGTCGTCATGGCTTGATGACCCAGGATCTACCCAAGCAGGTAGTCCTCTGTCTGACCTATTGTCAGAAGGTTGGGAGTAGCCTAAAGCTAGGTCACTACTACGCCTAATGTCACTCACCTCACTTCATCTCCTCATGTAGGCGTTTTCTCCTCACACATCCTCATAAGAAGTGTGAGTAGAGTACAGTAAGTTGTATTGAGGGCCAGGCGTGGTGGCTCACACCCGTAATCCAAGCACTTTGGGAAGCCGAGGTAGGAGGATTGCTTGAGTCTAGGAATTTGAGACCAGCCTGGGCAACATAGCAAGACCTAGTCTCTACATTCAAAAAAAGAATTAGCTGGGCATGGTGGCTGTGCACCTGTAGTCCCAGCTACTCAGGAGGCTGAGGTGGGAGGATCGTTTGAGTCGAGATTTGAGATTACGGTGAGCTATAATTGTACCACTGCACTCCAGCCTGGGCAACAGAGTGAGACCCTGTCTCAAAAAACCTTTTGTGTGTAGGAAAGTATAGTGCTGAGCCCTATATGTATATATTTTGTTTCTGGAATCCCCTGAGGGTCTTGGAGCTTATCCCTTGGGGATAAGAGGGGACAGCTGTACTTTTGAGTAATTTATAAATGACAGAAATTGATTGTTCATGGTTCTGGAGGCTAAGGAGTTCAAGATTAAGGTGCCAACAGATTTGGTGTCTGGTGAGGGCCTGTTCCTCATAAATGGCACCTTCTGGGTGTCCTCATATGGCAGAAGGGGACAGGCTCCCTCAAGCCTCCTTAGTCGCGTTCATGAGGGTAGGGCCCTTGTGACCTATTCACCCCTGAAAGGCGCCACCTCTCGCCACTGCCACATTGGGGATTAGGTTGCAGTGTGAATTTTGCGGGGACAGAAAACACTCCTCAATGATTTCAAACTCTTAAATTTTCAAGTGTTCAGAGATTTTCCTGTTTTGTCTTATGTATTTCCCATATGATTTCATTAAGATAACCTAATTTGATTTCTTTTCTTTTATACTTGTTAAGGTTTGTCTTGTGGCCTACGATATGGTCTCTTTTAGTGAATGTTTCATGGGCATTTGGAAAAAAATGAGTATTCTGCTATTATTTGGTGGAGTGTTCTATCAGTTGTATTCTGCTAGTTGGTTGTGTTCCGATTTGTATCTTTGTTGATTTTATGTCTAGTAATTCTGTCTAGGGGGTGTTGAAGTCCCTAGCTATACTTGGAGATTTGTCTGTTCCTCTTTTTAGCTGTGTCAACTTTTTTCTTGTACTTTGAGGCTTTATAGTTTGGTGCATGAACTTTCAGGATTTTAAGGTCTTTCTGGTAGATTGATCCTTTTATCATTATGTAATGTCCCTTTTTGCCTCTCGTAATTTTTCTACTTTATTAATGTAGTTCTTTTTTTTTAAAGTGTTTGAATGGCATATCTTTTTTCCCTCCTTTTAGTTTTTAACCTACTTAAGTTGTTGAATTTGAAGTGTATTTCTTGTAAAGAGCATGTAATGATGTTATGTTTTTTAATCTACCCTCTACCAGTCTGTCTTTTGATTGGTGTATTTAGAGTATTTACATTTACTAATAACATTATATTGTTAACAATTAGTACTGATAACGTTAGGACTTGAGTCTGACATTTTATTGTTTGTTTTCTGTTTGTTTCCTCTGTTTCTTGTTCCTGTTTCTCTTCTCTTGACTTCTTATTGGTTAATTGACCATTTTTTAGGATTTTTTCTAGATTTATTTATATTGTTTTTGGGTTTATCTCTGTATAATTTCTTAGTGATTGCTCTGGGTATTATGGTATACTTATGTGACTTACAACAGTTTACTGATATCCTTATTTTACTGTTTTCAGTGAAATGTGGAAACCTTTTTTCCATTTAGCCACTCTTACTCTCTCCACTTTTAAATACCACTGTCTTGACCATCTGACAGTGTTATAATTTTTGTCATCGTATATAATTTAAAAAACTCAGAAGGAGGGTAGTCTGTTGTATTTACTCATTACTCATGTCTCTCCATTTTTTCTTCCTGGTCCTCCAAGATTCCTTATTTTCTTGCTGTTTGGACAGCTTCCTTTAGCCATTCTTTAAGGTTTGACAGATTATTTTATTTTCCTTCACCAGAAAACATCTTTATTTCCTCTTCATTTTTTCAAGGATAGTCTTGCTGGATATGGAATTTGTGGTTGATTGACAGTTCTTTTCCTTCAGCACTTGAAAACTGTGCCACTTCCCTCTGGCCTCCATAGCTTCAGGTGAGAAGTCTTTGGAGCTGGTGTTCCTTTGTATGTATCGTACCATTCCCCTTTGGCTGCTTCAAAATATTTTGTCTAGTTTTAGAAGTTTAGTCATGATGTGTCCTGGTGTGGATTTCTTTAGGTTTATCTTTTTTGGAGTTCACTCAGTTTCTTAAAACATTTCATTCATTCGTGTCATTCAATATGTTTGGGAAGATTTTCTGTCTCTATGTTGCTCTTTCTCCTCTTTGATCTGGGCTCCGGTGATAGAACCCTTGGATCTTTTGCTATTCTCCCACCGGTCTTGGAGGCTCTGTTCTTCTTTTCTCCATTGCATTTTCTGCCTGTTGTTCAGATTGGGTAAGTTCTCTTGATCTGACTGCAAGGTCAATGATTCTGTCTTCTGTCATCTCAACTATTGCTGAGCCCATCCAGTGAGTTTTAAAATATCTGTTACTATATTTTCCAGTTCTTCATTTGGCTCTCATTACCAAAATTTTCTAGTTTTGTTTCAGGAGAATTTGTGATTACTTGGGAGTGATTTCATGCCAGTTGCTTTAAAATCCTTGTCAGATAGTTCCAACATTTGATTTATCATGGTGTTTGTGCCAGTTCATCGTCCTCTGATGAAAGTTATTTCTGATGGCTTCCTGATCATTTTGGCTATTTTGTTAGGAAACTCTGGGTACTGGTTTTATTTTAGCAGTAGTCACCTTGTTGAGGTTTTGCATGCAGGCCTGTCCTACTTTTGTGACTGTGGTTCTGGTGATAGTCTGACCTTCGTAGCCTTTGTGGTGCTGTTTCAGTCGCTTGACTTAGTCTCTCCCCTGGGGCTCCCATGGGTCCCTGCTGATGTTGCTCGAGGGCAGAAGGAGCTCCCTAGGCTGGGTAGCATGCTGCTTCTGGATGGACATGGGAGTCTCTGCGCACAGGACCAAGAGCTTCCCAGACTGGGTGTTTGTTTTATACCCCTGCCTCTGAGGGGTGGAACATCTCAGCATCACCGTCAGGTGTGTGGAGTGTGGCTCCTGTGCCGGTGTCCGCCCCTGCCCTCGGATGGCTTCCCTCAGTGGGGAGAGGAGTCCCATGACCAGTGGGGAAGGAGAGTGCCTCCTAGGCCAGGTGCTGGTGATGGTGGTCCCACTTGCTGGATTCCCTTGGTGCAGGGTGTGTCTAGTTTGTGGGAGGGGTGTCTCAGGTCCGCCTGATGGGGAAGGAGAGTGCTTCTGGGCTGAGTGATCTCTTGCTGATGTCCCTGCCTGCTGATGGTTAGTCGGGCTTGGGCTCACCTGGTGTGGTAGGTGGGACTCCCACTCCATCCAGGGCAGAATAAGTGTACCTGGGTTGCCTCTGTTGCTAGGCAGGGAGTCAGGAAGCCCAGGCCTGGGTCACCTCCTGTTGGGTGGGGGTCATAAGAACACCCTGTTGCTGTGTTGCTCCTCCAGTCCTGAGGCCCCAAGCCAGTTTGCCTTCCTCTTCCACCTTTCAGAGTCCTCCTTTGTCTCTTGGGTTCTCTCCAGGGTTTATGGTTGTGCTTAGAGGAGAGGAGCGGGGAGAGACAAGTCTGTGCCATTTTGTCCTGGCCAGAAATTCCTTCTGGCTGCTTGAAAAATTGTCGCTTTGTCTTTGGATTTCGTCAGTATTACTGTGAGTTCTTTGGTCTGTAGGTGTCTTTTTTTGAATCCTGCTGGCATTTTGTAGTGCTTCTTGAGACTACGGTTTCATGAGTTTTACAAGTATTGGAAGATTCTCATCCATTATATGTTTACTGTTTCTGCCCCGTTTTTTCTTCTCCTTTCTGGGCCTCCAATTACATTTCAGTGGCACAGTGTATGTTATTTCTGTCGCATTGTTCTTGACTCAGGATGCTTTAATTCTCTTATCTGTATCTAATCTGCTCATCAGCCCATTGTATAAATTTAGTTACTGTGTTTTTCTGTTCTACAACCTTCTTTTGTTTTCTTTTCCTTTTTTCCTTTCTCCTTTCCTTTTCTTCTCTTTTCTTTCTTCCTGCCTTTTCTTCTTTTCTTTCTTTTTTTTATCTCTCTCCTTTCGTCTCTCTTCTCTCTTCTTTTCTTCTTTCACTGTCCTCCTCTCTCCTTCTCTTCTCTCTTCTCTTCTTTTCTTCTTTCGACGGGATCTCATTCTGTCTCCCAGGCTGGAGTGCAGTGGTGCATTCATGGCTCACTGTAGCCTGGAACTCCTGGGCTCAAGTGATCCTCCAGCCGCAGCTTCTTGAGGAGCAGGGACTACAGGCAGGTTCTACTTTGCCTGCCTAATTTTTAAAACTTTTTGTAGAGATAGGGTCTCACCATGTTGCCTAGGCTGGTCTCAAACTGCTGAACTCAAATGATCCTCCTACCTTGGCCTCTCAAAGTGTTGAGGTTATGGATGTGAGCCACTGTGCCCAGCCTAGAATTTCTGATTTGTTCTTTTTTTTTTTTTTTTTTTTTTTTTTTTTTTTTTTTTTTTTTTGAGACAGAGTCTTGCTCTGTCGCCCAGGCTGGAATGCAATGGTGTGATCTTGGCTTACTGCAACCTCTGCTTCCTGGGTTCAAGAGATTCTCCTGCCTCAGCCTCCCAAGTAGCTGGGATTACAGGCACATGCCACCATGCCTGGCTAATTTTTGTGTTTTTAGTAGAGACGGGGTTTCACCACGTTGGCCAGGATGGTCTTGAACTCCTGACCTTGTGATCCACCCGCCTCAGCCTCCCAAAGTGCTGGGATTACAGGCATGAGCCATTGCACCTGGCCATGATTTGTTGTTTTTTGAAAAAATTTATTTATAGAGATGGGATCTTGCCATGTTGCCCAGGCTGGTCTCCTGGGCTCAAGTGATGCACCTGCCTTAGCTTTCCAAAGTGCTGGGATTCCAGGTGTGAGCCACCACACCCAGCCTATTTTGTTCTTTTTCTAATCTGTCAAGTTCGTTTTTCTTCTTCTTTTGATTTTTTGTAATTTCCACTTTTCTGTCCAAAATTTTAATCGTGTCTTTTTTGTTGCTATTGTTTGAAGCATGGTAACTGAAAGTCTATGGCTGGTACCTCAAGTTTTAGGGTCCTGCAGGCCTGTTTCGTCACCTTTGGTCTTCAGCAGTTTATTATGAACTATGTCTGCACATGGTTTTCTTTGAGTTTATTCTGTTTGGGGTTTTCTAGGCTTCCTGAGCCTGTAAATTGGTGTCTTTCACCAGATTTGGGGAGATTTGGGCCATACTTATTCATATACTTTTTTGCATCAACCTTTTCTCTACCGACACAGTGTTGGAACTTTTGACATCATCTCATACTTCAAGACTTGCCATTTTATCCCATCAGTTTCTTCTCTCTGTTCTTCAGATTGGATTCTTTCTATTGATCTATTTTCAGATTCACTGACTCGTCACTCTGTCATTGCCATTCTGTTGAGCGCATCCAGTGAATTTCATGTTGCCATTGTACTTTTTAGTCCTGAAATTTTCGTTCTAGTTTTTAATTTCTCTGCTGAGAACTCTATTTTTTCATATATTTTAAGAGAGTGTAGCTTTACCTCATGGAACTTATAATAGCTGTTTTAAAGTCTTTGATAACTAACATCTGGGTCATTTTGGGGTTGTCCTCTGTTGGTTGTCTTTTCCTTTGAAAATTGGTCACATTTTCCTGGTTCTTTGTTGAATGATTATGGATTGGGCTCTGGACATTTTGAACATCGTGCTGTGAGACTGGTTTCTGGGTCCTGTTAAAGTCCTTTGGATAATGTTGATTTTGTTTTGCAGCTGGGTTGCAATAAACCCCATTGGGTTCAGCCCAGGAGTCCATTTTGCTGTCATGGGTGGTGGCTGCGGTGTTGGTTCAGCTTTCACAGCTTTTGCCTGTGGCCCCTGGCCTGCCCAAGGCACACACAGCTCAGGAGTAAGCCCAGATTGTGCAGGCTCATACACGTCTCTGGGGATCCCTCTCCAGCCCTCCTTTTGTGAATTCCCTCCACACTTTCTGGCTCCGAGGAACCTTATTCCTCAGCCTCTGCCTAGAAAGATGGGCTTTCCTCCTTCCTCACCCCGTGCCTAGGCTTCCCTGTTCCGCTGCTCATGCTGCCACTGCACAGCTCTGTGACTGCAGCCAGCTGGGTCAGGCTGGGAGAGAAAAGTGGGAGCCCTCAGGATTCCCCCTCCAGCTTGTAGGGGCCCCTTTTCCTGGTCCTCTGGCCAGAGAAAGACAGGGTTTCTCTCTGAGCCTGGCTGTCTGGGGCTGCCCTCAGGTCCAGCCAGGGCAGGAAAGAGAAAACGAACCTGAGGAGTCCCGTTTTGGGTTCCTTCTTCAGGATGGACCCTCCTCCCCAGTGTGCCTGCTGCGGCTGACTTTCTAGAGTCCTTAGGTAGGTGTTTGTCTTTTGTCCAGAGTTTTTAGCTGTCGTCAGCGGGAGAGAGGGGCTGTCTTGGACTGTCTTCATCTTGGCAGGCTTCAGGAGTCTGGGAGCTTGCTTCTGTTACTGTTTCTGCTGGCTTTTGCTCATGATGTCTTGTCATTTTGCTTAACTGACCATTGTATGTGAAAGATTTTGGAAATAATCTGAGGCCTAAGATGCCATCTTTTCCCAGGGGGGTGTCCGTTGGCCTCCAGCAGTCCCTTGGAGACAGGAACAGATCTGGTAACCCCACATGAGGCCCTGGTGGAGGTGCCTCAGAGCCGCACTCTAGTCTCCTGAGGCTGCGTTGCTTCACGTTCACTCCTACTCCTGGGTGCAGCCCTTCAGGTTTCCCACCCAGAGTATGTGGTAGGCGTCATTGGACAGGCCCTAGAGTCCAGATTTTGTCCTTAGAAAGGTGCGGTGCCAGAAACACGGCCTGCCATCCTTACCACCTCTCCTGGCACGGACAGCTCTTCCCGCGCTCCCTCAGGGGGAAACCGCGGTCTGGGAAGAGGGGTGGGTTCTCTGGATTACGTCTTCTGCCTGAACTTGGCCTGGTGATTCTTCACCACCCGGTTGGCCAGCCAGAGCCTCCCGCAGGTGTGAATTGTGTGTGTGGAGCCTCTGCGGGTGTGAGTTATATGTGTGTAGCCTCCCGCAGGTGTGGATTGTGTGTGCGGAGGCTCTGTGGGTGTGAGCCGTATGTGTGTGGAGCATTCCACGAGTGTGAGTTGTGCATGCGGAGCCTCCATGGGTGTGGGTTGGGCATGCGGAGCCTCTGCGGGTGTGAGCTGTGTGCACTGTCCTACTGTGTCTGCCACGGGGGCTTACTGGCCTAGGGCGGGGTCCACTGTGCCTGGAAGGAGGCTCCCTCCCATCCCACCCCAGAGGCCTCCCATGCTCCTTTGCCCACGTTTGCTCCGTGCTCCCTTTCCAAGCTCAGGCTGTGCAGTTTGTGTTTCGGTTGCAGTGGCTGTGGCCCTTGGGAGCCTCGAGATTTCTTCGTGAGCTTGGGAGAGTGAGCTATGGGTGGGAGGTTACGGGGAGAGGACCTGGTACCAGCACCTTTCCTGCTGGGTCTCTGAGGTGTGAATGAGGATGGCCGGCCGGGCCTCAGGTGCAGAGCCTCTGGCCTTAGAGTTTGTGCTCCACTCTTACCATCCCATGCCCTCCCATGGCCTCTCAGAAGAGCTCAGGGGAAGGAGGAGGAGGGGCTATGAGGGTTGCCCCTTAGTGTCTTGTCTCCCGGCCCAGTGGGGTCACTGTCACTGCGCTCATGAGATGGCCCAGGGCGGCTGCTAGCAGGCAGGCTCTGCGGCTCCTCCAGCCTCTCCTCACTAGCACGTGGTCTCTGCTCTGGGCTTGGTCTCTCTCCACACTGGGGCTTCTCTTTGCTGGGAGTTCTCTGAGTTTCTGTGAGAGTTTTTGTTTCGTTCGGGCTTCTGCCTGTGCTTCTTGGAGCATTGTTCCACGGTCACTTTGAATTCCTTGTCAGACAGTCCCAACCTTGGGACGTTGCCTTTTCTCCTGGAAGTTGCAGGTTTTCCTGTGGGTCTTTCTTTTTTTTAAGGAGCTTTGGGTTGTGTGTTGGGCATTTGGAATATAGTATTTGGAGGCCACGGGTCCTGTTGGAAGCCTGAGGTGTTGGTTTTTGGTTTGTTGTAGCAGGTAGTCCACCCAGTTACGTCGAGACTGCATGCTCCGACCTGCGTCCTGGGGGCTACAGTTGAGCGTAGGTTTCATTTTCGGTCTTCGTCCTGCCGCTCTGGCTGGGCTATGGGCTGTGGCCCTCAGAGTGGCTGCCGTGCCACTGTAGTTGCTTCAGCAGTGGCCAGGACGTGACATACATTTAGAGGGTCTCCCTATCCAGCCCCCTCTTCTCTGGGACCCTCTCCCCTCTCTGAAGGTTCCTGAGGGTCTCCCTCCCTGGCCTTCTGGCTGGAAGCCAAGTCTGCACCTGAGCCTGGTGTGGCATGGCCAGGCCAGTGCCCTGTGGGGTGCGCGCTCGTCTGTGCACCTGGCGCTCCGCTGTCAAGGTGCAGTTTGTTACTGGTTGTCCCTGGGTGGGGGTCAGGTGGTCTTGGCCTTGTGGGGACCATTACATCAGCTTTTCTTACCCTTGTGTCTAGCCTCTCCAGGATGGAGCTGGGGCGTGGACTCCTGGTCGCTTTTACCTTGAGTTGGAATTATTTCCCTTGACTCCTTATGTCCAAACAGGAAGAGTATCCGCGTTTTCCAGGTGGAGACGCTCACAGCCACCTTTGGGGCCTCTGCGGAGGTGACTCTCTCAGTGTCAAATGCAGATAGCCAGGCCGCCCACGGGGACATTCTGGGAGAGTTGGTCTCAGCTCCCAGGTGGCTCAGACAAGCAACAGAGCAGAGACTCACTGTCCTGCACGTCTCAGGGCTGTGCCTGGCACTGCAGTGGCCTGGCCTTTCTTCCTGAGGCTGAGTTGGAGGCTACGGGAGTAGCTGGCTTTAGGTTGGGCAGTGGCCACAGTTGTGGCACCTGCCAGAGGGGTCTTTGCTCTGTGCTGCCGTGGAAGAGCTGGCGGTCGGTGTGGACACCTCCTCCCGAGCCCTGTGCAGGTGCCGCGGGAGGGCTGCATTCGACAGATGGCCACTTCCTCACCTGCCTTTTCATCCTCATTGCAGTAATAGCGACGGAAGGAATGACAGCTGAGACTCCCGTGTGCATCCACAGAGCTTATGCTTAGCTGGCGCAGGGCAGGAGATAGACCCTTTTGTTGTTCGGAACGGACAGGTAGGGGGCCGAGCCTCAGAGGGATCCAGTAAGAGGCCGAGCTGGGACTCTGGGCCAGGTGGCTGTGCTGGGCCCTGCCCTTGGGAGACCCCAGCGCTCCAACTCCTGCTCTCTGTCAGTTGCCACCCCTCTGAGTTCCTCCTGCACTTAGTGTTGACCCCACTTCCACTGCAGACTGG
This sequence comes from Hylobates moloch, assembly GCF_009828535.3. Taxonomy (NCBI): domain Eukaryota; kingdom Metazoa; phylum Chordata; class Mammalia; order Primates; family Hylobatidae; genus Hylobates; species Hylobates moloch. The sequence continues at coordinate 107,989,225 of NW_026652285.1, read as the reverse complement.
TTAGAGTCTTCTGACCCCTTCCCAGGGCCTTTCTGTGTGGCTCCCGCGGAGGCCTGCCCCACAGCAGTCCAGCAGCCACCGCGAATGCGTTGCTCATGGGTACTGACGTAGCAGTCCAAGGAGTGACAGTGCTGCCACCCTGACAGTGCCGTTGCCGACTCTGTCTCCAGTCTCCAAGGGCGCCTGCCCTGCCCGTGTCCTTGACTTTCACTCTGCCCCCTGTAGCTGCACTTCTCCCCACTTCCTCCAGGCTGGGCCCTCCCACTCAGCAGATGCCCTGCCTCCTGCTTAACGTAGTAAGACAAACTGCAGGTGCTGATGGGCCGCCCACCCCTTCCCTGCCTCTGTACCCTGACCCAGTGAAAGACACTGCCCTACCTTGGCCCTGCATCCCTCCCCTCCGCCTCCCGAGGGGCCTCCTTTCTCAGGAGCAGCCTCCTCCTCTTCAGCCTCTGCCATTGATAGGGTTTTCTTTCATCAACATTTCTCCAATCCTTAAAGCAGACACATCTTTTTTCGCCACAATTTCCCCTCAGACCAGAGGCACAATTCCCACTGTTCTCACTTCCTTCCTTCTGTGCCTGTGGCTGTCTCTTCACCAGTTCTCAGAATGCTCTTCCCGAGGCTGCCAGCTGAGTCCGGCGGGCTCTGTGGTCTTCATGCGTGCATCCTTCTCAGCCTTCCTTGGTGCTCGCTGCCCCTTCAAAACCTCCTCTGGCCTCAGCAGCACCATGTTCTGGCCCCGCCCCACTCTCTGTTCGCATGTCCGTTTCTTTGGCTTCTCTCCCGATGTCTGTCCCGTGGGCTGGGTGTCCTCAGGTTGCCTTGACCAGCTTCTCCCACCGCGCCCGGCTCTCACTGGATGACTCGTCCCCCTGGGCATCGATGGCTGTGTATATGTAATGGGTTCCAAAGCACGTCTCCAGCTGGTCCCTTTACTCTTGCGCTTCCAGTCTCTACGCCTCTCCATTGGAAAGCTCCCCTTGGGTCCCACAGGCTCATCTCTCCTGTCCCTGACTGCCCTCCTTCTCCACGCTACTGGTTTCCTGTATTAGGAAAAGGGACTGTCCTGCTCCAGGCTGGCAGGAATTATAAGTCTGGTGTCTTTGTTGTATGGCATCAGGCACAGGCCTGCTGCTCACGCCTCCTGGGCAGTGGTGCCCCTCCCCGGGGCTGCCTGCCTGTGTCAGCCTCCATTGTCACTCTTGGCGGTGACCACAGCGGCCTCCTGGGTCCACGCTCATTCTCCACTCTTGTTTACGGGGACCTCTAGCAGATGGGGTCTCCTTGTCCTCTGGCTTGTCTGACCCCTTACTTGACGTGGTCTCGTTCCATTCCTCGTGTGCCCGCCTAAGCCTGTCTCTCTCTGCTGACAGATGCCACAGGGTCCAGTTCCTCCTAGTGCAGGCACGCACAAGAGCCTGGTGAGTTAATGAATGAAACATCCAGTTTGCCTCTTCTGTGCAATTCTGAACTGCTGTCATTTGCTAAAATTCTCTTAACAGGGTCATTTTCATGTTTTCCTCTAGCTCTCTCCTACCCACCCCCCTACTGGCTGCTTCCTTCCCTAAGAAACTTCTCCATCTGCACATCCCACTGCCCCACTGCCCCACTCCTCAGTGCGGGACTGGTGTCTCCTGCACCCCAGTCCCCCAGCACTCATCCTGTGTGACACCCTCCACATTGCGTGGAAATTACCTGTTGACTTTTCAGTTGTCTTACGAGGCTCAGCCTGAGGACAGTGACTTTATTTCTTCCTGTTTGACTCCCTGGCATTTTTGTACATTTTCTGGCTCACATGGGTACTTAATAATTGTCGAATGAATGTGTATTAATTCTAACAGTCTTACTGGTTTGTAGAAAAAACAAAAAGAAACTATTAGAAATACATTGAAGGCATTACAAAGTTTTTTTTTTTTTTTTAGTAGGTATTGATTTTGATAGAACGTTAAACGTTCTAGAACTGTGCACATCCAGCTCTCGCAGTAGTTGCCTTCACTGAAGCCGGTTACTCATGGACGAGTTCAGTGTCTGAGGGTGGAACTGCCACGGCAGGGCCATGGAGGAGCGTGGCCACTGTCACCCAGTTGGGGGTCCGGCCAGGGTCTTCCTTAGGTCGGATGGGAAGGAGTAACATACAGTTAGGAGGGCTTCGCCAGTGTGAAGCTTGTATCTTTAGTAAGTGCGTCATTTTCCTTTAACTCTCATTTTCCTGCATCTGAAATTTAAGTGAATTAGTTGTGTTATGCATATTCATATATGATTCAAAAAGGTGATTATATGAATCACTTTTTATTGATTAATTTTAAAAGTGGGTCACCCTGTGGCAAACGTTTCTACTTGGTAGATTGTAAAAGAGAAACTTAAATCAGAGCCATGTTGCTTTTTCCAGTCTGGCCAGGTTTCTGCATCTGTGAGGTAGGCTCTGCCATTCTCTTTGGGGCTCACCCTGCTCCCATCTAATGCCAGCCCTCCACTTACGTGCCTGTCCCGTCTCCCACTCTGCACAGAGCCATCACTCTGAGGGGTCCCCCGGAGCCTTTCTCCTGAGCTGTGCCAGTTTCTGCTCTCCTAGGGGGATTGCATCACAGTTGTCTAAGTGGGAGGAGAGGGTGGCTTGGACCAGGCCGGTTAGGCTCGAGGTGCCCCCAGATATCTACATGGAGATGTCAGATAGGCAGTTCAGGGAAGTGGTCAGGGCCAGAAATGTACATTTGGGGATGACTGTGTGTCTGTGGTATTTCTAGCCGTGAGACTGAATTAGGTCATTAGGGAGGAGTGAGATAGGAAGTGCCCCTTCCAATATTTGGAGAAATCAGGGGCAGCTGGCCCAGGAGATGGGGATGGAGCAGGCAGCGAGATGGGAGGACAGAGGCCAGGCACCTTGAAAGTCAGGAGAAAGGCAGCCCCCTCCAAGAGCCCTGACTAGGTGGGCCGCTGGTGTGGTCAGTTGAATAAGAGGAAGGCTGAGAGTGACTGTCGCATCTTTCCCCACAGCTGGTGTGAACTGCTGCAGACGTTGTCAGGTTATGGGATCCCTCGCTCAGTGCCCTCCCCTGACGTCCCTCCACGGCCCAGGGGTGCACACTCCACAGGCCGCCTGTCTGTCCCTGGCCACCTTGCTCTTGTTTCCTGGGACGTCTCACATCCCGGCGTGTGCGGGGTGGCTCTGTGCTCACCTTTGCAGGTCAGCTTTCCTTGAGCAGTTTGTAAGGAAAGCAGAAGTCTTCCTGCTGTGCTTGGCATTGGGGCCTGTTCCTTGTGTTACTGCTGTGCTGTGTTGTATTTCTAAAGTTCCAATGATTTCAGATTAGGGGGCTACTCGATGTGGTCAGCAAGTATAGGATTTGAGTCTGTTAACGTCCACTAAGCCAGCCTTCCATAGCTGGAGCCCTGGCCGCCCCTGGGTTACCATGGTGACCTAATCATTGTGTACAACGGTGCTTAAAACAAAAATGCTGTGTAAACGGTGACTGCTGCCATTTAGAAATAAACAGCTGTGAGGTGCTCAGATTGTGGGGAAATGACCAGACTCCACGGGACCATAATGAAGTGACTAAGGGCTCAGGAAAATAGTGAAGGAAGCCAGAAGAGATGGCAGCAGAGAGAGAGGGGTGCTGTGGGGAACCATCACCGCAGCTGGTTCTTTCCCTGGGGAGGAGCTTAGGAGAGCTTGGCTCAGAGCACAAGACAGGTTTGTTAGTGTCCCCGTGAATGTCTCTAGTGTTACTGGTTGAACGGTAGGAGTCAGTGGAGTTTCTTCATGAGCTGTTCTGTGGAGATGGTAGTCCTTTCTAAACTCTGTGGAGGTGGGAGTGTCTGCACCTCCTAACAGAGTGTTGGGCACGGGGAACGTTAAAGACCTGGGGGTCACATGTTTCCCAAATGCATCTGATGCAGACATCCCTCGTCCTCCGTCTTTAGTGGGACAGCTGTTGACGTCTTGTGAGACAGTGTGAGGGGCAGAGCGGCAGGGCTAGAAAAGTGGGTGAGGCCAGCCATGACACATTCGGTGTCCCGTGTGTATGCTGCTCCTGTGCTGTTTGTGTGGGAGGTGGCGTATGTTGCAGCCGGAAGTATACAGTAGGCTCTCTGGATCAGATTGTGTGGGTTCAGGCTGGTCTCTGCCTCCTGTGGCCTTGAGCAGGTCACTTACTTTCTCTGTGCCTCAGTTTCTCATTTGTAACGTGCGGATGGTAGTCCTCATTTGAGGGAACTGCAGTGGCAAGATTAAGTAGCGTGGTTCATGTCAAGAGTTTGATGCTGCCTGGACCAAAAATGGATAAAGGCTGATTGCTGCTGCTGCTGTGTCGTCATGGTTACAGTGGCACCACGCCTGCCTGGCTCCCTCTTCTGTAAAGACCATGGGTGTTCAGCCTCTGCTATCACTTCTGATTTTCATGTCAGAAAGAGGATGCTGGGCTCCCTCCCTGGGCTGATGCCGGCCGTGCTCACATGCCGTCTCCGCTGGTGTCACCAGGCGCTACATGGTCCTAGCCTGTGCTGGTTTCCCCTCAGCCCCATTAACACCCTCAGGGCTCCCATGTCTACCTTCTTACTGCTGTTCAGTTAGGGCAGTCATCTTTTGAGGTCACGGTGGTGGAGGTCACGAAATGATTTCAGTTGTCTGTGTTCACAGAGTAGTCTGAGATGCTACAGTTAGTTGCCTTTGTAAGTACAGAAGACAGTAGAATTGTTGAAAAGCCTGGAGCCTTTTCTTGTTGTTAGTTGCTCAATCAATCAATCAGTTATTTTTTTGAGACTTGGTCTCCCTGTGTTGCCCAGGCCGGAGTACAGTGGCAGTCATAGTTCACTGCAGCCTTGAACTCCTTCCTTTGGGTCTTGTGTGTGGCACTCACCTGGTCATCCCCTTCCTGTCTTAGATAACATCCCTGAGGACCTCAGAGACCCTTTCTACGTTGACCAGTATGAGCAGGAGCACATTAAGCCGCCTGTTATCAAGCTTCTCCTGTCCAGCGAGCTGTACTGCCGTGTCTGCAGCCTCATCCTGAAAGGGGACCAGGTGGCCGCCTTACAGGGACACCAGTCTGTCATCCAGGCCCTGTCCCGGAAAGGGATCTATGTGATGGAGAGTGATGACACCCCTGTGACAGAGTCCGACCTCAGTCGCGCACCCATAAAAATGGTGAGTGGTCTGCAGTGGCCGTCCCCAGGGGCCATCCTCTGGAGCCCTGGGCTCTTGTGTGGAGCACCTGGTGCATAGATGGTGTGAACACGGTGTGCAGCGAGATGGTGGAGACCCGTGCTTTTGCACACTGGCATTCCTTAGGAAACTGCATATCTTTTAAAGCACAAGACTGTTGTGGAGAATGGGGAAAAGAGAGCTTTCATTGAGCTCTTTTTCTCATTGGGAATGCTCTGTGAATGCTGAGATTGGAGTGAGGCCTGTTAATAAAAATACTCGAGGCAGACTTTTTACAGATGAGAAATGTAATTGTTGCGCCCATTCTGTTAGGTTGTTTCATGCATACTTTGTGCTAAAATAACTCAGTCTGCCTTTTTCTCCCCCAAGTATCCCACCCCCATCTTTCTCTGAAGGCTTGCTACTGGTGTGCCTTTTCCAGAGCGTTCTGGGTCAGGGCCATTCTCGGTGCCTCCTGCACTGCCTTTGGTTGCTCCCATGGCGTTCCCGGTGAGACCGCGGGTGCCGTGCGGTGGCTGAAGAGAGTGTTACTCCTGTCGTATGAGGAAGCTGCACTAAGGCGTGGTGCAGCTGTAGCAGGTAGAGCTCTGGACTAGGAGCCAGAGCCCTTTGGTGGGCAGTTGGCCTGGGGCAGGTCTCCCGTCTGCCATCCCACAACCACGACGTGGGAGGTGCACCGCCTTTCCTGGGAGTCCCACAGGGCTGTTGAGGAAATAAGAAATGACAGTGTGAGACAGTGCACTACGGGCCACAGGACTGGCCTGCCTGCCTGAGAACGGACTCCTGGTTCCTAACGGTCTTGAGGCTTGGCCAGAAATGCCAGGCTTGAAATAGTGATGGTGAGGGGGAGGCAGATCTCAAATCTGAGTATCTCTTCAGACAGAAAGGGCGAGGGATGAAGAAATTAGGCCAGGATTCTGAGTATGAGCAGGTTCCCTGCATCAGAACCTGGTAAGAGGGGTGGGTTTGAGGGATTACAGCTGCTGCCTCTGCTCCTAGAGTGCCCACATGGCGATGGTGGACGCCCTGATGATGGCCTACACTGTGGAGATGATCAGCATCGAGAAGGTGGTGGCCAGTGTCAAGCGCTTCTCAACGTTCAGTGCCTCGAAAGAACTTCCGTACGACCTCGAGGACGCCATGGTGTTCTGGATCAACAAGGTGAGTGCCGTGCCTAGATGTGGTGTGTGACTCTGCTCCTGTGGCTGGTCTCCTTTTCACTTGAGAGCCAGCACACTGTCTGTCATGCTGAGACCCAGCCCTTCATTTGGGACGAGTCATATTTTGTGTCCAGAAATGTGTCTGCTGTAGTTAAAAAGAAGCAAAGCAAGCAGGCGTTTCTCCCGCAGGCTGAGAGTAGAGGGTGATGAATTTATATGTGAAAACGCAGCACATGTCGGTGCTTTAAGTGCCTTAAAAAATTTTTTTTTTGAGAGAGGGTCTCACTCTGTTCCCCAGGCTGGAGTACAGTGGCACGATCATGGCTCACTGCAGCCTTGACCTCCCAGGCTCCAAGTGATCCTCCCGCCTCAGCCCCCTGAGTAGCTGGGATCAGAGGCAGGTGCTACTATGCTTGGCTAATTCATTTTTTATTTTTATTAGACAGGGAGTCTCACTGTGTTGCCCAGGCTGGTCTCGAACTCCCGGACTCAAACAGTCCTCCCTCCTTGACCTCCTAAAGTGCTGGGATTACAGGATGAGCCACCACACCTGGCCAGTGAATAATTTCTTTTTATTTTCATAGTATGCACCTATATGCAATAAAGGAGTTTATCAAAATGCCTTTAGAAGGCATTTTGATTATTAAGGAAAAATGGCATTTTCCCAAATGCTATTTTCTCCTTTTACATTTAGAAGCTTATAGTGTAATTTTAAATACAATATATGTAAAGAATGCTTATTTTTAGTAGTGTCTAATTATTTATAAGGTTACCTTACCAGAGCCTTTGGTTAGTAAGCATCCTGATATGCAGAAAGGTGTTTAAGTTTGCGCATTAACACAGCAAAGGAACTAGAAGGTTGTGTGGCCCCATGTGAGGCGATATTAGTGGGCCTGAATAAGAGGCTTACGCAGGATGGTTCTGGAGTTACTGATGGTTAGCTTGCACATGCAGAGCCAGGCCGGTGCTCCATCTGCTGGCTCCCTGGAAGGCCCCTCCGTCGCTGTGGCAGGCGGATCTTTGGCAGGCAGATGTTTGTGTTTTGACTTTTTCTAAGACAGTTGCCCTGCTCTTTAGCTGTTTTCCTACCTAAGCTTGGGGTTGGTGAACCAGGTGGATGGGCAGACTCCTTACGTTTCCTTATCCTGCGGTGAGGTAGGGACAGAAAGCCACAGGGTTTTCTAGGACTCACTGGAGCCTCCGGGCCCTAGTTCAGATTTGGGTGCCAGCTAGTACCATCTCTGCCCCACTCTGCCTCTGCCCATGAGGACGCCTCTTGGTGGCGAGTGCCATGTCTCACTCATCCCTGGCTCTCACCTGACAGCGTGCATGTGGGAAGTGCTTGCAAGAATTCTGTGGAAAATGGTGTTCAGGCCTAGTTCACATTTCCAGAGGAGCCTGAGCTTCGGGGACGCTCCTGTAATGCTAGCGGAAGCTTCCTGTGATCAGAAGTCAAATTTTAGCTTTTCTTTAATATCTTTTATTGATTTTTCCTCGTATTAGAAATGACGTAGTTACAGAAAATGTAGAAACTATGGATGAACAAAAAGAATAAAATGTAAATTACCCATAATCTTATCACCTATGAAAATGGTTAACATTTTGGTAAAAATTCCGATAGTTTTTCTTTATTTGTATGTGTTATATAGGCCTACAACACAGTGGGGAGCTTTACTGTGCTTTCTGTCGTAAGCCATGTTTCTACTTGGTACGGTACTGTGCAGTGAGTTTCTGCCCATTGGCCGGATATCTGATGCCAGCTGTTCCAGTGACTCCCCTGTGGCCCTTCTGTGATCTCGGTGTTGCTGGAGGTCCAGTTGTCTCCTCTCCATCTGTGCAGTAGTCTCTGTCCAGCCACGATGATTTCCCTCAGGCCACGTTCCTGCGAGGGGAATGGTGGTTCATATTTAAGGACTTTTTTTTTTGTTTGCTTGGTTTTTTTTGGCCAAATCTGATCCTAAAGATTGTAACATTTTCCTTTCTATTAGTTTGTGTAGGTGTCTTTTCCCATGTCTTCCCATATCTACACAGAAAAACGTAATTCTGGGTAAAATTGCAGATTCTGGGTAAGAGCATCTGTCTCTTACCCTCCTTCTCTGGTGAATCACTTGTTTGTTATCTTTGCCCGTATTTCTTTGGGCAGGAGGCTATGTTTCTTTTTCCCCTGCTTGGTCACGTTTCTCATTTGCTGTGCATTTATAAGTGACTTTTCAGGCCGTTGCTGGCCTCTGCGTTTCTGTGGACTTGGCAGATAAATAGAAGGTGGTCTTCTCGTAACCAGAGACATCATTTTCCTTCCATGCTATTCTCGTTTCTGCCTCCGAATTTTAAAGAAATACATTGTATTTCCGGCTCCTGACACCTCATTTGTGGACGTGATCTACTGAGGTAGGATTGTGACAAATGGCAATTACAGTGATTACAGTTCCCATGGCCCTCCACTCCCCTCCTCCTCATTCTCCTGTGGTTGCATTGACAGCTTTGGACACATTCACAGTCAGACTTGATGTTCCTGTGGTCAGGCACCCATTTTCACAGCTCATGTTGCTTTCCTTGTATGATGCTTTGTTTTTCCAGGAGTTAATACTTGCTTTAGTTTTCATGACCTTTTCTTTTTTCTCATGCATTATTTACATTTGTATTCAGTGTTTTCCATATTTTACTGTTTTCTTGCCATTTCCATATGAATTTAAGTTCCTTATGTTAGTGGTTTCTCCTTATGTGACTTTCTCCCGGGTGCGAGTCCTCAACGCAGGATGCGATGTCGGCTGAATGCTTCCAAAGCACCTTTTGCAGTGTGAATGCCCGGGTGTGTAGGAAGTGCGAGTTCCCCGAGCATCCTCTCTCACCCGCGCTGTGTTCCTAGGCCCTCTCCAGTGTGGGCTCTCAGATGCCTCACTGGCTTCGAGCTGTGCCCCAAAGCTTTCACTATACAGGTGGGTTTTCTCCCCATTGGAAATTGCTGCATGTTTAATAAGCTTGGGGCTCTTGGTACGATTTCCATAAGGGTGAGTTTTTTCTCCAGCATCAATTCTTTGATGCATAAGGTCTGAATTCCCTTTGGGCACAGGTACCATGTTTCCAAGATGCCTGCTGTGCGCGGGTGCGTTTGAGTGCAGATTTCAGCTTCTCACACCCACACCTGGGTCACTCCCTCCTTGGGTTTGGCTCTGTGTCGTCCTCTGCAGCACCTGTGGGGGAATGGCCATGTTCTGAGTTTCTCCTCCTCTGTGGCATCCCTCTGGAACTCTGTCCTGCCCCTGCCTGCATAGTTGCTGCCCCGGCCACCTGCATGTCTGCCATCCTGGACTTTCCTCCCTTCACCTCTGCTCCAGGCCGCTCACCCGCCTCCTCCTGGCCAGGGTCCCTACCTGGGTGCAGGAGCCTCCCTGCCGTCTGAGGAAAGGCTAATGCTGTGCATTTCCATGACCATTTCTGAGACAGTTTCTGAAGGAGCCTTCCTCCACCTTTCCTTGGTGATTGTGTAACTAGATGGAAGCGCTTTCCCCAGCTTGAGGGGGTTGCCCAGCTGTCTTCTCTCTTCCAGGCTGAGGAATCTGCTGGCATGCGGGTTCCCCATCCTGTGTGTGACCCGGATGACCTCACTCGGGATTTCCTCCTTCCTGGGTGCTCTGAAGTTTCACCATGAACCACCTTGCAGGGGCTCTTTTTATTTTTTATTGATGCCCAGCCAGTTGTTGTTGTCTCTTTCTCTTTTTTTTTTTGGAGACAGAGTCTCGTTCTGTGGCCCAGGCTGGAGGTGCAGTTGTGTCATTGCGGCTCACTGCAGCCTGACCTCCCAGGTTCAAGCAAGTATCCCTCCCCAGCCTCCTGAGTAGCTGGGACTACAGGCATGCACCACCGTGCCTGGCTGATTAAAAAAAAATCTTTTTAAATTAGAGACGGGGTCTCGCCATATTGCCCAGGCTAGTTTTGAACTACTGGGCTCAAGCAATTCTCCTGCCTTGGCCTCCCAAAATCGTGGGATTACAGGTGTGAGCCACCACTCTTGGCCTGTTTTTGTCTTTTTTTTAAAGACAGCTCTACTGAGATGTATTTTATATGAAGTCAGTGGATCTTTTTCCTTGAGTTTTGATAAGCAGTCATTTGTTTAGCATTCACCACAATCGGGGTAATGTTTCCATCACCCTAAACAAGCTCTTTCATGATCCTTTGCAGTTAATCCTCTGCCCCACAAATGCAGGTAACTACTCCTCTGCCTTCTTCACTGTGGATTAGTTTTGCTTTTTTTTTTTTAGGTTTTGATAAAAGTGAAACTGTGTGGTGTGTGCTCTTCTTGTGTTTGGCTTCTTTCCATGAACAAAGTGTTTCTGAGATTGACCTATGGCATTGCATCTGTCAGAAGTTCTGTTGGTGCTTGGTAGAGTTCCATCGTGTGCATATACCATGGTTCGTTTATCTGTCCACCTGTTGATGGACACTTGGGTTGTTTCCAGTTTTTGCCTATTTTGAATAAAGCTACTAGGGACATTTGTGTGCAGATATATTTTTATTTCTCTCTCTTTTTTTAGATGTGGTCTCACTCTGCCGCCCAGGCTACAGGGTAGTGGCAAGGTCTCGGCTCACTGCAACCTTCGCCTCCTGGGTTCAAGCGATTCTCTTGCCTCAGCCTCCCAAGTAGCTGAGATTACAGGCGCCCGCCACCACACCTGGCTAATTTTTGTGTTTTTAGTAGGCACGGGGTTTCACCATGTTGGCCAGGCTAGTCTTGAACTCCTGACCTCAGATGATCCACCCATCTCGGCCTCCCAAAGTGCTGGGATTACAGGTGTCAGCTACTGTGCCCAGCAATACTTTTATTTCTTTAAGTAAAAATTTAGGAGTAGAATCGCTGGGTCATGTGATAAGTATATATAACTTAATATAAGTATGTGTAAGTTCAGTCTTTAGAATAAACCGCCAAAATGTTTTCCAATGATTGTGCCATTGAGAACTCCCACTAGCAAGATAGAGTTCCAGCTGCTCTACACTTGGTATAGTCCGTCTTTTCTCTTTAGCCATTTGAGTGGATGTGTAACTGTCTCTCATTGTCGTTTTGATTTGTGTTTTCCTAATGGGTAAAGATGCTTGTCTACATTCTTTTATGAGGTGCTTTTTCAAATATTTTGCCCAATTTTTAACTGGGTTGTCTTACCAAGTTGCAAGAGTTTTTAGAAATGTATATATTTGGGAATCAAGGGCTTTGTCAGATGTATGTATCGTGAAGATCTTCTCCCAGGCCGGCTACCTTTTTGTTTCCTTAACAGTGTCTGTCCAAAAGCAAAGGTTGGCTGGGTGTGGTGGCTCACATCTGTAATCACAGCACTTTGGGAGGCCGAGGTGGGCAGATTGCCTGAGGTCAGGAGTTCAAGACCAGCTTGGCCAAAAGTGGTGAAACCCTGTCTGTACTGAAAATACAAACATTAGTCAGGCGTGATGGCAGGCGCCTGTAATCCCAGCTACTCGGGAGGCTGAGGCAGGAGAATCATTTGAACCAGGGAGGCAGAGGTTGCAGTGAGCTGAGAACATACCACTGCACTCTAGTCTGGACGACAGAGCAAGACTGTGTTTCAAAAAACAAGCAAAGGCTTTTAAAGTTTTCGTTGTAGCCCAGTTTATCAGTATTTCCTTTTATGCTTTGTCCTTTTGTGTCTTATAGAAGACATCTTTACCTACTCCAAGGCTGTGAGGAGTTTCTCCCGTGTTTTCTTCTAGAAGTTTTTTTGTTTTAGCTCTTACATTTGCCTCTGACCCACTTTGAGTTCATTTTTATGAATGATGTGAGGGAAGAGTTGAGGTTCATTTTTTTCTTCATATAGATAGCAGTTCTGAAACCATTTATGGAAGAGATTTTCCTTTCCTTATTGAATTACTTTGACAGCTTTGTTGACAATCAATAAACCACATATATGTGAGTCTGTTTCTGGATTCTATTCTGTTCCACTGATCTTTGTGTCTGGTTTATAGGAATACTTGAAATTGGACAATGTTAAGTCTTCCAGCCATATCCTTTGTGTTAAAAAATAATTGTTTTCAGCTGGGCGTGGTGGCTCATGCCTGTAATCTCAGCACTTTGGGAGGCTGAGGCGGGTGGGTCACTTGAGGTCAGGAGTTCAAGACCAGCCTGCCTAACATGGTGAAACTTCATCTCTACTTAAAATACAAAAAACTAGCCAGGCATGGTGGTGCATGCCTGTAATCCCAGCTACTCGGGAGGCTGAGACGGGAGAATCGCTTGAACCTGGGAAGCAGAAGTTGCAGTGAGCTGAGATCATGCCACTGCACTCCAGCCTGGGTTTTTACAAGAGTAAAACTCCGTGTCAAAAAAAAAATTGTTTTCACTATTCTATGTTCTTTGCATGCCTACCCTTAATTTTTGAATCAGCTTGTCAGCTTCTATAAGAACACTTGCTGGGGTTTTGATTGGGAATGCATTGAAGCTAGATGAATTTTGGGAGAATTGATAGGTTAATAATATTTCATATTCCAGCCCACACACATGCTTATATCTCTCCATTCTGTGTAGACTTAACAGCTTCACAGCTTCTCTCAGCCATGTTTTATGGTTTTTCAGGGTAACATTTTGTATATAGTTTAACTTTATTCTGTATCTTTTGTGTTTTGGATTCTATTGTAAATGGTGTTCTCCTAATTTCATTTTCCAGTTGTTTGTTACTAGTCTGTAGAAACGTAATTAATAATTTGTATATTGACTTTATATTTTGTGACCTTGCTAAACTTATTTATTCTAGTGGCATTGAGAAAATTCCTTAAGATTTTCTACGTACAAGATCACGTTGTCTGTATATAAAGTCATTTGTATTACTATTTAATATGTATGCTCTTTTTTAATTATAAAGGTGTTTTGTTTTTTGTTTTTTTTGCCTTACTGCACTGTTTAGTACCTCAGATAGAATATTGAATAGAATTGGTGAAAGAAGACATTTTTGCTTGTACTTCATCTTAGAGAATAAACATTTACTGTATTAACCATTGAAATGATGAATGTTGGTTGTAATTTTTTTCATAGATGCCCTTTATTAGGAGTTCCCTGCCCCTGTGCCCCCCCCTTTTTTTTGAGACAGGGTCTCACCCTGTGGCCCAGGCTGGAGTACAAGTGGTATGATCATAGCTCATTGTAGCCTCATTCTTCTGGGCTCAAGCAATCCTTCTGCCTCAGCCTGCTTCATAGCTGGGACTACAGGCACACAGCACCATGCCTGGCTAATTAAAAAAAAAAAATTTTGTAGAGGGGATTTTGCCACATTGCCCAGGCTGATCTTGAACTCCTGAGCTCAAAGGATCCACCCGCCTCGGCCTCCGTCGCCTGGCCAGGAGTTCCCTTCTATTTTAAGTTTGCTTAGGGTATTTTTTTCATGAATACATATTGAATTTTGTCAGATGCCTTTTCTGTATTTATTGAGATGATTATATGACTTTTCATTTTTAGTCTGTTGATACAATGAATTACATTAATTGATTTTCAAATGTTGAACCAGCCCTTCCATCCCCAGGACAAACACAAATTGTGTTTATTATTTATTTTATATATTGATGGATTCGATTTGCTAATATATTGTTGATGATTTTTGTGTCAATGTTCTTGGCAGATATTGGTCTCTAGTTTTTTTTCCTCATAATGTATTTCTCTTGTTTTGGTGTTGGGGTAATGTTGGGCTAAAAAAGTGAGTTGGGAAGTATTAAGGTAAAAGGAAAATAAATATTAAATTCACTGGTAAAGCAATCTGGGAGTGGAGTTTTCTTAGAAGATTTTAATTATGAATTTAATTTCTTTAAATATACATATGATAATAGATTTTCTATTTAGCATTGTGCCAGCTTTGGTAATTTGTGACTTTCAAGGGATTTGTCAGTTTTATTTAAGTAGTTGAATTTACTGGCATAAGGTTTATATTTCTTTATTTTCCTTTTAATATACCTGCGATCTGTAGTGACAATGTCCTGTTTGTTTCCTGAGGTTGGCAATTTCTTTCATTTTTCTTTACCTTGATTAGTCTGATTTATCAACTTTATTAATCTTCTAAAAAATCTGCTTTTAGTTTTTATTTTCTCTATTTAATACTTAATTTCCTTTTACCTTTATTATTTTGTATTTTGGGTTTAATTTGTTATCCTTGTCTAGTTTTTTAAGGGGGGAGTTAGTTATTGAAGCCTTTTTTCATTTTGAAGACAGGTATTTAAAGCTGTTGATTCCTCTCTAAGCAGCACTTTAGCGTGCATTATATATTTTTATAGGCCATGTCTTTCATCATTCTCTTTAAAATATTTTGTTTCCCCTGTGGATTCTTGTTTTATCACTGGGTTATCTAGAAGTCAGATGTTTAATTTCCAAATACTTAAAGAGAGGTTCTAGATAGCTTTTTGTGTTGTGATTTCTGGTTTAATTCTGTTGTCAGGGAACATACTGTGTGATTCTCATCCTTTTAAGTTTATTGGGACTTAGGGTCCGCAACATGCCTTACACTGCAGAATGTTTAATATGCATTTGAAAAGAATATTCTGCTGTTTGAAGGTAGGGTGTCTTCAGTGTCAGTTCAGATTGGTTGTTGGTGGTGTTTGCGTCTCCTTTACCGTTTTCCTGTCTTTGGTCCTATTAGTAGGTTAATCTGAGAGGAGGGTGGAAGGTCCTGAGCTGTGTGCTTGTAACCCACCGTTTGGTTCTGTCAGTTTTTACTTTGTGTATTTTCAAAGTCTGTTATGTTTACACGTACTCAAGTTTTTGATATTAGTTGATGAATTAACCCTTTTGTCATTATGAGATGTTGCTTTTTATCACTGGTGGTAATCCTTGTCCCAAAAGTCTACTTCATTTAATGTGGGTGTGGATTCAAGAGTGCTTGTGAATAGTGGCTGCATGGTGTATGTTTCCTTCCTTTCACTTTTAACCTCTTGTTGTCTTTCTCTTTAAAGTGAATTTTTTGCAGATGCCGTGTAGTTGCTCTTGCTTTTTTAGTCATCTGACAATCTCTTGGAGTGTTTAAACCAATTGCATTTAATGTGATTATCCATAAGGCTTGGTTTTACCATCTGGTCTGCTTCTGTTTATCTCTTTTCTTTTTCTTCCCTCTTTTAAGGGTTATTTTGGATTTTTTTTTTTTTTAGTACTCCCTTTTATCCTCCAGTATTTTGTGGGGGCTGCTTTAGGGTTCCTGTCTACATCTTTAGACCATCACAGGCTGCCTGCAAGTCAAAGTGATGCCACTGCACAAGTAGCAGAAGATGCGTCTTTTCCTTGCTGACCTTTGTGTTGTCATTCATTTTACCCCAGCTGTGCTGTTTTGGCTTTCTTTTATCTTTTAAAGTATTTAAAAATTGAGAACAAAAGTCATTCATATTTATCCACATAATTTCCATTCTTGTTGTTCTTAATTCCTTTGCATACATCAAGAGTTTCACACAGTTTAGTCTCAGGATCTCTTCTGTTTTTTTGTTTGTTTGTTTGTTTCTTTGAGATAGAGTTTCGCTCTTGTTACCCAGGTTGGAGTGCAGTGGCGTGATCTCGGTTCACTGCAACCTCCCTCTCCCGGGATCAAGTGATTCTCCTGCCAGCCTCCCGAGTATCTGGGATTACAGGCGCCTGCCACTATGCCTGGCTAATTTTATATTTTTAGTAGAGATGGGGTTTCTCCATGTTGGTTAGGCTGGTCTCGAACTCCCGACCTCAGGTGATCTGCCCACCTCGGCCTCCTAAAGTGCTGGGATTACAGGCATGAGCCACCGTGCCTGGCCAGGACCTCTTTATAAATTGCTGTGGACCTCAGATAACTTACTTTGTTTTTTTTTTTTGGATAGAGCTGGGGCCTTGCTGTGTTGCCCAGGCCATTCTCAAACACCTGACCTCAAGCGAGCTTCCTGCCTTGGTCTCCCAATGTGCTGGGATTACAGGTGTGAGCCAGTGCGTCTTGCCAAACTTGTAAAGAAAATTTTAATCTATCAATGTTTGCCATACTAGAAGTTAAAAATCAGAAAGTTTAAAAGTATTTATTTAAAAATAACAGTAAGTTGATTTCATATTAATACTAACAATGTTTTAGTGAAAAATGACTATTTTTCAAAACAAATTAGAAGGGGCTGTGTGTGGCTCACATCTGGAATCTCAGCACTTTGGTAGGCTGAGGTGGGAGGATTTCTTGAGCCCGGGAGTTCAAGACCATCCCCGACAACATAGTGAGACCTCATCTACAAAAATTATTAAAAATTAGCCAGGCATGGTGGTGTGTACTTGTAGTCCCAGCTGCTTGGGAGACCGAAGCAGGAAGATTGCTTGAGCCTGGGAGATTGAGGCTGCAATGAGCCGTGATCGTGCCACTGCACTTCAGTCTGGGTGACAGGGTGAGACCCCATCTCAAAATAAATAAATAAGGAAGATGGCAGTATTTTACAATTTTGCAAGTGTCTTACTATCTGGCTTGCTAGAAAATAGCTGATTATCCTACCTACTTTTGCATTTAATCTGTTACAATATGTTGTTTTTATTGAAGTTCATGAACAAAATCTGGCTTCATGTAGATATATAATTGGAAGAGGAGATAGTATTTTCACAGTCTTTTCTGAGAAGTATGCAAATCTGTTTTTGCTATTACACCAAAGCTTGACAAACAATAGTTTCTCAAAGATTAATTATGTGGAATTTGAAACGATCATCAATTAATGTTTTTAAGAAATTGAGATATAATTTACATGCCATAAACTTCACTATTGTTAAAAGTGTACTACTCAGTGGATTTTTTTATTTTTTTATTTTTATTTTTGGAGAGAGAGAGACTCTGGCACTGTCACCTAGGCTGGCAGTGCCATGGTGTGATCTTGGCTCACTGCCACCTCTGCCTCCTGGGTTTAAGGGATTCTCCTGCCTTAGCCTCCCCAGTAACTGGGATTACAGGTGTGTGGTACTGTGCCTGGGTAATTTTTTTATGTTTTGTAGAGATAAGGTTTTGCCATGTTGGCCAGGCTTGTCTTGATATCCTGGCCTTCAAGTGATCCATCTGCCTTGGGCTCCCAAAGTGCTGGGATTACAGGTGTGAGCCACTGTGCCTGGCCTAGTCAGTAGTTTTTAATATATTCATAAGGGTGTTGTATTAATCTGTTTTCACACTGCCTAAAGAACTGTCCAAGACTGGGTAATTTATAAAGAAAAGAGGTTTAATTGACTCAGTTCCACATGGCTGGGGAGGCCTCAGGAAACTTACAATCATGGCGGAAGGGGAAGAGGCACGTCTTACATGGAGGCAGGCATGAGAGAGCAAGCAAGAGTAGGGAAAACTGTCTTATAAAACCATCACATCTTGTGAGAGCTCACTCACTATCACAAGAACAGCATGGAGAAAACCTCCCCATGATCCAATCACCTCCCACCTGGTCTCTCCCTCAACACGTGGGAATTATGTGGATTAGAGTTTGAGGTAAGATTTGGGTGGGGGCACAGAGCCAAACCATATCAGCTTTATAGTCATCATCACTGGCTAATTCCAGAACATTTTTACCACTCCAAAAGAACTCTGTACCTATTAGCCAGACCTCATTCCCTCCTCAGCCCCTGGCAACCCGCAGTCTACTCTATATCCATGGGTTTGCTCAGTCTGGACAGTTTTTATGAATGGTTTCGTACAGTATGTGATCTTCCGTGCCTGGCATCTTTCACAGAGCATGTTTCCAGGGTTCATCCGTGTTGTAGTGTATGTCAGAGTTTCATTCCTTTTTATGCCTGAATAATATTCCACTGTGTGCTTACACCTCATTTTGTTTATTCACTTATCAATTGGTGGGCATTTGCAGTGTTTCTGCATTTTGACTATTGTGAATAATGCTGATTTCACGCACAAGTTTCTTGTGTGAATATATGTTTTCATTTTTCTTGGGTATGTACCTGTGGTGGAATTGCTGGGTCATGTATTCATTCTGTGTTTAGCTTTTTGAGGAACTTCCAGACTGTCTTCCACAGCAGCTGTGCCATTTTACATTCCTACTAGCTGCATGTGAGGGTTCTAGTTTTCCCCAT
Organism: Hylobates moloch; assembly: GCF_009828535.3. NCBI lineage: Eukaryota > Metazoa > Chordata > Mammalia > Primates > Hylobatidae > Hylobates > Hylobates moloch. The sequence continues at coordinate 107,970,882 of NW_026652285.1, read as the reverse complement.
CCTTGCTAACATTTGTTATTTTCTGGCTTGCTTTTTTTTTTTTTTTTTTTTTTTTTGAGACTGAGTCTCGCCCTTTTGCCCAGGCTGGGGTGCAGCGGTGCGATCTTGGCTCAGTGCAACCTCTGCCTCCTGGGTTCAAGTGATTCTCCTGCCTCAGTCTTTCAAGTAGCTAGGATTACAGGTGTAAGCCACCACACCTGACTAATTTTTGTATTTTTTGTAGAGACAGGGTTTCGTCATGTTGCCCAGGCTAGTCTTGAACTCCTGAGCTCGAGAGATCCGTCTGCTTCGGCCTCCCAAAGTGCGGGGATTACAGGTGTGAGCCACCGTGCCTGGCTGTATATCTTCTTTGGAGGAATTCATACCCTTTGCCTATTTAAAAATTGGATTGTCTTTTTATTGTTGCGTTGTTCTTTTATAGATTCTGGGTACTAGATCAGTGAGTTTTTTATACTCTGTTATTACTATGGTAACCATTTCTGGTTCTTGCATTCTTCCTGGACCTTTTACCCACCCAGGGTTTTGCAGCTTCATGCTTTGGTCATTTGGAAGATTGTTTCACTGAGTTACGTAGATCTTCCAAATGTTGTCACATTTCATGACACAGTATCAAAACTTATATTCATTAATATCGCCAATCTTGGCTGGGCGCGGTGGCTCACGCCTGTAATCCCAGCACTTTGGGAGGCTGAGGCAGGTGGATCACGAGGTCAGGATATTGAGATCATCCTGGCTAACACGGTGAAACCCTGTCTCTACTAAAAATACAAAAGATTAGCCGGGCGTGGTGGTGGGCGCCTGTAGTCCCAACTATTCGGGAGGCTGAGGCAGGAGAATGGCGAGAACCCGGGAGGCGGAGCTTGCAGTGAGCCGAGATCATGCCACTGCACTTCAGCCTGGGCGACAGAGCAAGACACCATCTCAAAAAAAAAACAAAAAACAAATCTCATCAGAAAAAGCCTTTACATATTAGGAATTTATCTAGCTTTTGGTGGCAGAAACAAGTTTTCCAAAATTTAAATTTTTTCTGAAATTCAAATTTTATTACCGGAAACAAGTAGTTTTCCTTTAGTGACAGACATTCATTTAAAAGAAAAGCACTTCTTTGGTTTTGAGATGATGTCTTAACATGTTTGCAAATGTGAGTAACTGGTTTGTTAGTGGCTCAGCTTGTAACTCAGGTGCACAAGTGCATGTCCCGAGGTCACTGTTGTCATTTGGTCCACAGGAGAGGTGCTTTGTGCCTGCTGACCATGTGGTCATGGAGTACAAAACAAGTTGTACTATAAGGTAGAGATTTAATAAAATATTTTCCATCTATATCGTTTCCTTCAGCCTAAACAACTTCTTTTAGCATTTTTTTTTTTACAGGCAGATCTACTGAATTCTCTCAGCTTTTTCTTTTCTGAAAAAGACATTATTTTGCTTTCATTTTCCAAAGATACGGCTGGATATAAAATTTTAGGTTGACTGAACTTTCAGGTGAAAATATGGCTCCATTCTGTTGTGCTGCTGGGGATACTTTGTGGGATGAGGTGGGACTGGCTGACGGTTCTTGCTGCAACTTTTTAAGACACTGACTTTCAACCGTTGTCTGCAGCCTTGTCTCTGGTCTGAGGATGGGAGGCGTCTTGGGGGTGTTTGCAGGGCCCCTGCCTGGCATCTCTTCCCCAGCACTGGGGCTGTGCTGGCTCTGCTCTGTGTAGCTTTCCCTTGCTTCCAGGGTTCCCCTCTTTCCTTGTTTGTCCTGTGGATTTTCAGCTTTTAAATTATCTTTTCTGTGTTATTTTCACAGGGATCAGAGTTACAAGCAAATGTTTGATTTACTATGTTTAGTCTTCTTGATTTTTTGGTAATTTATAATTATATTTTCCTTTAAAATGTTAGTTTCATTAAAAATTTCAATTAATTTACATTTTAAGAAGGATGTGTTTTTACGTGGTGCTTTTTTAGTGGCTTCGACTTTCCTCCAAAAATATGACTGTTTCATGTTATGTATTGGTATTTTCATTCATTTTCTTGATTAGCTTTTCCAAAGACTTTTTTTTTTTTTTTTTTTTTTAAAGAGGGTCTTGCTGTGTTGCCTAGGCTGGCCTGCAGTTTTTGAGCTCAAGTGATCCTCGTGCCTCAGCCTTCCAAGTGGCTGGGATTACACGTGTGAGCTGCCACAGTCGTCCTTTGCAAAGGGCTCTTTTAATCATGCATACAAAACTTGGTTGTGGATTTAAATATCCTTTCTTCTACTTTCTCATTGATTGAATTTTACATTATCTATATAGATTTTTTTGTCTTTCTTTTTAGTTTTAAAAATACTTTTTCGTACTCCTGATTTGATGTGCATGGTGGACTCCCTTGTCTGTGTTTGATGACGAAGCATTCAGCTCCGTGCCTTTTTGTCTGATCATGGCTTTTACCTCGCCCCTTTAAGCACTGCTGAGTGTTTTTCTCCATACTTTATGATTGCAATTTTGATATTGAGTTAGTAGTTATAGGAGAGAATACTTAAATTTCTAAGAAGTTGAATTAATTTTTACGGGGTGTATAGTTAAACTTTTATAATTAGATTTGGTTTGGTATGATTTTTGCATGGTCTGGGATGTGTGGCCTGTCCTGTCACAAGTCAGGCTCTTTAGTGAGATGTCTCCACCAGACTGGTAAGTGGCGTTTGCTGTTGGTGTTGGAGAAGCTTAGCTGTTTGACAGTACTTGTTTGGTGAGTGACCACTGCCAAGATGTAGTGACTCTGTCCCGCAGTGACGGGGGAGCACTGCGCTGGCATTGGGGTGGGGGTCGGGGGCAGGTGGTTTCCTGGTGGTAGCAGGACCTTGTTGTGGATCATGTGGAATCCATGTACTTCTGTATCTGTGTAATTCGCCTAAACAATACCTATGTCTAGGAGTCAGAGGTAAATCAGGTGAAGTGGGGGTCTCTGGGGATAATTGTGGAGATACAATTGTGCAGGACAGCAATTACCTCTTTTAATGCATTTCTCTTCTACTTTAGGTAAATCTTAAAATGAGAGAGATAACAGAGAAAGAAGTTAAATTAAAACAACAGTTATTGGAAAGTCCAGCTCATCAAAAGGTAAAGGGTAAATTTAATTTTTCTGGAATGCACTAAGTTAATGTTGGTCCCAATTTTAAAGAATTCTGTTAGTTCCCACTAGTTGCTTATTCTCTATTTTTACTCACCAAAGAAGCAGCTAGTCTCTTGGATTCACCTGGTGGGCTGATTCTCCACACCTCAGTGACAGGTGACCACGGCAGCCTGTCCCCTGTCTCTCCCTGGGAAGGGGTGTTTTGTATTGCACTTTATGGTGGGTGAGGGTATTTGGGGGAATTGGGAAGCTTGAGTGAGGGACGTAGGGCCCACCTGGGTGCTAGCTTCCACAAGTCAACAAACAAGGGGAAAATTGCCTATTGCTAAAGATGCCCTCGAAAAGTCCTTAAATGGCCCATGAGGTGCAGCGTAGCTGGTGGTGTACCTGTGTGCCTGTGCCGTGATTCTGCTGGATGAACCCTACGTGCCTACTGAAGTGGCATGATGGCTGGGCTGCACCTTCAGCCATTAGCCTTTTTCTTCCTCTGACATTATTTTCTCTTTTGCAAGCACATGTGTGACTGAATTCACTCAGTTCAGTGCACACAAGATGCAGCCCGACCATCTATAAGGTCTTGCCTTTGAAGGGCAGTGTTCTGCCTTACCGTGTTCCTTCTTCCCCCTCCAGTGGCACCGGCCCCTGGCCATGCATTTGTTAGCTGGGTGGGCGTGTGAGTCAGGCCGCCTGGTATGCCTCCCTCATCTGGATCTTAAGCATTGAGTTTCCTCCCTGTTCCTCAGATGGTCATGTTTAACACATGGGTACAGACTAAGCACTAGACCCTTCCCGCGTCAGAGCTGACTTCTTGCCTTTTGGTACCCAGCCCATACCAAGTTTCCGAAGTATTCTTTGCTACTGCAAAGAATAGTGTTGTGGAGGTGACTCGTGATCTTCCACTTTAATCATCTGCTAATACAACATGCCTATGGCCACGTACACTTAGAAGACTTTGCTTACCAGAGGCTCTCCCGCCTCTGCCGTGTAAACGCCGTGGGGAAGTGTGTGTTACCTCGTCCACACGTGGACCTGCTCTGCTGATGCTCCTCTCCTGCCTTCCTTCTCTCGCTTCCTGAGCAGTCTCCCTCCAAGTGGTATTGGAAGTTAGTGCCTGTAAGTGAACCCCGAGCCGCCAGCTGCCATCTACAGAGCCATCCTGTCGCGATCACTTGCTTCCATTAAAAATTGCTCGCACCCAAAACTGTTTTTTTGTTGTTGTTGTTGTTTAAATGTCCCACCTTGGAGTTATTTATATAGTACAAGAGTTGGCCTGATTCTGAGCCGAATAGGCCTTGTAATAAGGCACTTTGGAACTCTTAAGTTACATTTTGCCCAGTTTCCTAGTTACTTCTTTAAGTGATCAACATGCATGTAATGAGAGGGCGTTCTCTTTTGTGATAGATACAGAGGGAATGAGAAGTGGTCTAGTTGCCCAAGTTACTCTGTATATTTTGTTCTTTCTGATGTTACCTTGCCTGACTGTGGTATGTAACATGACATCTGTTAGGAGCCATCAGCTGGGTGGTCCAGGTATGTGGGTGATGCACCTGGTGGACTAGGGCTGGAGGGCTGCAGAGAGGGGCTCTCACCAGCGTGTCAAATTCCTCTGTTCTCCTCCTCGGGTGTTGCAGCCACGCCTGCTGCCTCGGCCTGCATGGAGTGGGGAAGGGGCATTTCCTTATTCCCAGGCAAGGGTCTGAGTTAGGTCAGCCTGGCCACAGGCTTTCTGGAGTTAAGTGTGAATTTTCACATAAAAAGAAAAGTGAAAACAGCATTTGGTTTTCCAACCCTAGTTGTGCTCCACCTGGTGGCCCATTCTGGAAGCGGAGCCAGTTTGTTACCCAAGCCCCTGGGGAGAGTACTTGGTGCCAGTGGTGCCTTTCTTGGGAACTTTTGGATGCAGATCTTGCAGAGGGCTTTATGCGTACTCCATTAACTGCCTGTGTCCTTCAGTGTCGTTATTGGGCCCCTATTTTCCTTTGAAATCCGTCCTCGAGGCGATAGCAGTGGGAGTAAGCTGGGATACAGGGCTCCTTTGAGCAGCAGTAGATTCTGCTGCAGAGCTCACGGATCATTTTGCTTCTCTTGAAATATATTAATAAGAAGAAAGAGGAAAGCATTTTAAATCAATATAGATCTTTTAACTTTTTGAATCCTGAAGACTGAAGAGCTAAATATCAAAGCACTTATGTGATTTAGTCAAGGGCGCACAGACTTCATCTGTCCTACAGGAAGTGAGGTTTCACATGAGAGTTTATAAAAACAGAAACGTGTTACCAAGAGTGGTGGGTCCCTTGATGCTTTTTTATTAGATAGTTCATAACGCGAACTTTCCGACCCCAGTGTTCAGTAAACAGGTCAGTGAGGAGAAGTGTAGAAAGGCCTGGGAAAGACGGACAGATTTAGAGGTCTGACCTCAACACTGTACAGCCTAGAGGGTCAAAACACCCGATATGCAAGGCAACTATGCAAGTTCCTGGACTCTTATAGTTCAGGAGTGTTTCACCTGACCTTAAGCCCACCCCATCCATCTTTAATCAAGAAACCATGTGCTTTCCCGCATGCCTGTGGCCACCCCTCACGTGTCTGCTGTCTGTGTGGAAGCCTGGCCTGGCGCATGCTGTGGTGCACTGCATGCTGGAACCTGTGGAGTTTGCACGCGTGGTACAGTATGAGGCGGGTCACGTTTTGTAGAGTGTGCCATGGGCTCCGAGAAACAAGTTAAAGTGTGTGCTGAAACAGGTTTTATTGACATAAAATAAGCCTTATTGCTAAGTTTAAGAGAATGTGTTACAAACGTTTTTTGCTAAACATCAGTATTGATTATTCTACACGATGTACTTATTGACATAACAACTTGAAATTCTTGATTTTAGACAATTTCTCCTCAAGTTGATTCAGCTGCATGACTCTCAGAAATCAGTCATTTTTTATTGTAGATTGCGGGTTTTCTTCCTCTAGTTTGTATCGTGTATTTTCCTCCTGTGGAGAAAATGTGGTTGGCAAGAAATGCCATATTTTAAAGCTGTATTGTGGCTGTTAATGCAGAAAACACGAGTGTACTGCAGGCTGTTTGGCAGTGGGGCTGGGGCTGAGTGTCCTGCCCTCAGTGGCCTGTGTCTGTGCTCTTGTACGCTGACATGCACATACGGGCAGATCTGAGGGTTTGATGGAGCGCAGAAGGCCACACGTGTGGCTTCCTCTAAATGCAGAAACATGGAATCCTTGAGCAGACACTTGTCTTCTGGAGCACCTTGCATGGATTTCGTCTCCTGATGCTTCAGTGCCGTTAATAGGGTGGTGGTGGTTGTGTTATGAGAAATTTTGTCTAACCTGGCTTCTGAAATTTCTCAAACTAAATGGTAATGCTGTTTTGTGTTTTTCTTAATGACTGAGGCTAGTGATATTACTTAGAAAAGTAACAGTAACTTGGGTCTTCTAAGCGTCAGGATGTTCACCATTTAACTTGTTTCTCGTTAGTGTCTAGTGCGTCGGCTTTCGGTAGTGTAGGTGTGTGTTCTGTCTCCTTTCCCGTGTGTGCCTGCACTAGTGGCAGCCTCTGCTTCCAGGTCAGTTTAGAGTAGACTGGCTCTGGTATTGCTAGCAAGTAGTTGCTGTTACCCAGTGTAGCCATGAAGCCCAGCTCCTTGGATCTTGACATATATGTTCCAGGCAAAGTACGTAATCCAGACGTTTCTAACTTTTTCTAGATGATTGCAATTGTTCTCCATGTTGTCTATTAGGCGTTATGTTAATTCTCGGTCTAACAGTGTGCCTGTAACATATATGGTAGTGAAGAGACATCACATGCAGAGACCGTTTTCCTTTTATCAACTGCAGGTCCGCTATCGACGAGAGCACCTTTCTGCTAGGCAGTCACCCTACTTCCCGTTGTTGGAGGATTTGATGAGAGACGGCAGTGATGGTGCTGCTCTCTTAGCTGTGATTCACTATTATTGCCCAGAGCAGATGAAACTGGATGGTGAGTGGAGAATGCTTCCCTGAAAAGGCTTAAAAGAAAATTATAGTGTACATTGATCCACATATAAAAAAAAAAAAAAAGAGAGAGAAAGAAAATGGAATCCTTAATATAAATTGGGATGTTAGCCTATAGATGAAAAAATTGGGGGGTGATGTGCTCATACTTAACCTGCATTTTATCTCATGACAAAACTGTACTTTGAAATTAGCCAGGTGTGGTGGCGCACGCCTGTGGTCCCAGCTACTCGGGAGGCTAAGGTGAGAGGATCACCTTAGCCCGGGGCGGGGTGGGCAGGGGGTGGTGGAGAGGGAGAGAGAAATTGTACTTGAAAGTATTTGAGTAATGTGTGAAAGTATTTGTGACTTTACCTATGTCTCAGAATGGGTAGCTTTTGTAAATCCTTCCTCAATTGATTTAAATCACTTAGAACTTAGTTTGAGGATGGGAAAATTAATGCAAAATTGAATCTGTTTATGAACCATTTATGAACAGCTGCCACACGCTTGGTGTTGGGGACATTCCGATGACAGCGTATCTCCCTCCAGGTGTTTACACCCTAACAACGAGGAGAGAGAAAGTGAATGACTGTCACCAGCACAACAGTGGGTGTCTGGACAGGGGCCGGGGGAGCATGAATTCTGATTTAGGTTTTGCTAAGGACCATTCATTCTGAAGTAGGCAGATATAAGGCCAAGAGGTGCCCCCCAAACTAATATGGAAACATTTGTGTCAGACTTCAGGCGCCGGGTGGATTGAGCTGACATTGATCTTGTTCCTACTGAGGGTAAAAATGCTAGAAAATATAGTTTTTTAGACAAAATAGTTTCACAAATATATAGCTGCACTTAAAGGAAGAGGCTGGACATGGTGGCTCATGCCTGTAATCTCAGCACTTTGGGAGGCCGAGGCAGTGGATCACCTGAGGTTAGGAGTTAGAGACCAGCCTGATCAACGTGGCGAAACCCTGTCTCTACTAAAAACTAGCCAGGCATGGTGGCGCGTGCCTGTAGTCCCAGCTACGTGGGAGGCTGAGACAGGAGAATTGTCTGAGCCTGGGAGGCAGACATTGCGGTGAGCCGAGATTACACCACAGAATTCCAGCCTGGGCGACAGAGCGAGACTCTATCTTGAAAAAAAAAAGGAAGAAGGAGAGAGCCTCAGGTACCAGGAGACGGTCTCTGTCATTGAGTGAAAACTCATGAGTGGAGGACAGGTAGGTGCCCTGGGGCCCCTTGGGCCTGAGTCTCCATGTTCGTTTGGCCCTGGGCCTGTGTGCTGTCAGGAGCTGTGACTGGGACCTTTTGGGAAGAGGACTAGAAAACTCCATCTGCTGCCCAGGAGTGAACTGAGGAGGCCCGACAGATGCCCTGGGCTCTGGGGATGTGGAGGAGAAGCTCTTTAAGGAGGAAATGCAGCTCTTGGGTACACGGTGGATCAGAGGGCGGTTGAGATGTGTATCACCCATGTGGCGTGGGAATACCAGTTGAATGTTAGTGCCACAAGTAGTCTAGGACTAGTGAAGCTCATGGGCCCTGGCAGGGATAAAGCACAGCTTGGCTGTGCAGGGACGTTTCCATGAGCCAGGGCATGCTGGCTGCCCACTGAGGAGAACCCCTACTGGAAGACGAACTCTTTGAAAAATCAGAAACTACGCAAGGAAAGCAGGAACTGCAGCTGATTTGGCACCAAGACATGGGCGAAAGATAACAGGATATTTAAAATGATGAAGGACATTAAAAAGAGAACTAGACACCTTAAAGAAGATGGGGGAGGGGTCGGGGTCTTCAGCTGTACTGCGATTTTCTTCATCCTCCAGGTCTTGTCTTGGCACGCTTTTTTTTTTTTTTGAGACAGGGTCTTGCTCTGTCACCCAGGCTGGAATGCAACTGCGTGATCTTGGCTCACTGCAACCTCTGCTAACCAGATTCAAGCGATTCTCCCACCTCAGTCTCCCGAGTAGCTGGGATTACAGGCATCCGCCACCACACCCAGCTAATTTTTGTATTTTTAGTAGAGATGGGGTTTCACCATGTTGGCCAGGCCGGTCTCGAACTCCTGACCTCAGGTGATCCACCTGCCTTGGCCCCCCAGAGTGCTGAGATTACAGGTGTGAGCCACTGCGCCTGGCCATGGGACCTTCTTTTATGTGTTCATCTCTTATATTCTCCCTGTTGAGTTCTGGATGCTTTTTATTTTATTTATTTATTTTTTATGGAGACAAGGTCTCACTCTGATCATGGTTCACTGCAGCCTTGACTTCTCTTGACTTCTCAGGCTTAGGTAATTATCCCACCTCAACCTCCTGAGTAGTTGGGACTACAGGCACATACGACCATGCCTGGCTAACTTTTGTATTTTGTGTGTGTGTGTGTGTGTGTGTGTGTGTGTGTGTGTGTGTGTGTAGATAGGGTTTTGCCATGTTGCCTGGGCTGGTTTCGAACTCCTGGGTTCAAGCAATCTGCTTGCCTTGGCCTCCCAAAGTGCTGGGATTCCATACATGAGCCACCACACCTGGCCCTGGATGCTTTCTGAAGTCTACCTTCTAGTTCGTAAATTTGACTTTTCCTTCATTGTGTGCAGCCTGCCCTGTATGTCTGTTGGGGATCTTAAGACAGAATGAATTGCTAAGGATACAGGGTCATTGCCAATTATGATCATGTGAACAGTTTACAGGAAGGTGTGACTGTATTGAAGCTCATTATATGTAAGAGCAGAACATCAAAATGGATTTTAAAAAATGGCAGAGTTACGGCCAGGTGCGGTGGCTCACCCCTGTAATCCCAGCACTTTGGGAGGCTGAGGTGGGTAGATCACCAGGTCAGGAGATCGAGACCATCCTGGCCAACATGGTGAAACCCCGTCTCTACTAAAAACACAAAAAATTAGCCGGACGTGTTGGCGGGCATCTGTAGTCTCAGCTACTCGGGAGGCTGAGGCAGGAGAATGGCGTGAACCCGGGAGGCGGAGCTTGCAGTGAGCCGAGATCGTGCCACTGCACTCCAGCCTGGGTGACAGAGCGAGACTCCGTCTCAAACAAACAAACAAAATGGCAGAGTTACAAGGAGAAATGGACAGAGCCACATTGCTGACTTATGTAACAGAAACTGATTGATGAAGCAGATAATTTAGTAAGTCCATAGAGGACTTCAGGCTTCATCCAGTGCACCAGCCACTGTGGAATCTGCTAACTTACAGACAGTAAAGACAAACATGGGAGCCTTTATAGAACGTGCAGTCAATTAAGGCCACAGGTCAGACTGCAGAAGATCCCAAAGAATCAGTGCATTCTCCACAGTACAGTAAAGTGAGAACTCACCAACTAGAAGATGCAGCGTCTTCTCCTGCCTGTGAATTAATGATGGTTCATTTCAGGTGTGAATTTGACTGGATTGAGAGATGCCTAGGTGACTGGTGAAGCATTGTTTCTGGGTGTTTCCAGGGGAGATGGGTGTGAGTCAGTGGCTTGAGAAAGGAAGACCTGCCTTCAGTGTGGGCAGAAGAGGGGGACTCTCCCTCTCTGCTCTCTCTCCCTTACTGAGTGGGGCACCTTCTCTCGCTGTCCTTGGACATCAGACTCCAGGTTTTTTGGGTTTTAGACTATGGGACTTGCACCATGGCTTCCTGGGGGATTTTAGGCCTTTGGCCTTGGACTGGGGGCTGCACCATCAGCTTTGCTGGCTCTGAGGCTTCCAGACTTGGACCCAGGCATGCTGCCACCTCTGATTCACTAGCTTGCAGATGACCTGTCGTGGGATTTCTCTGTCTTTGTGATCATGTGAGCAAATTTCTCTGATTAAATCCCCTCTCGTATGTCCTACTGGTTCTGTCTGTCTGGAGAACCCTGACAAATGCACAGTTATTCTAAAATCTTAAAGATTGAGTGCCTGGAAGCCAGAGAAGGCATTTAAATATTTCATAGATCATAGGGGAAAGAGTAGTGGGACTTGCTAATGTGAGCTCAGCAGGGGCAGGGTTTTACCTGTTTTGCTCACTGATGTATCCCAGTCATCTGAAATAGTGTCTGGGGCCAGTTGGTGTTGAGTAGGTATTTGTTATTAGAAAAAGAACATAGAAGTAAACCCCAAAAAAATTGAAGGAAGGAGAAATGAAGGGCAGTTTTCTATCCATTTCTGTTAGTCCGAAGTCACTCCCAAGCAAGGGGAATAAGGAACTGAATTACAGATTCCATTTTGGATGAAACTAGGATATATCTGGACTCTGAACAAGTCCTCTAATGGAGAAGTAATTAAAAAAAAAAAAAAAAAGAGCAAAGTGGAGGAGGGGTGGGTGTCAAGCTGGGGAAGCAAAGAGGCTCATCCTATAGGACCCTGGACAGCAGAATGGAGCAACAAGGATGCTGGTGGACAGTAGTGCCTGGGGGTGGATTCCTTGAAAGTTGGTCTCCAGAGGGTGGATTCCTTGAAAGTTGGTCTCCAGCAATGAGAGCTCAGGTTCGCTTTGCTTCTGATGCCTTTCTCCTCACATGCCCTCAGTAGATGCGGGATACTCTTCAGGAGAACTGAGCCAGATAGGCTCGGGCCTCAGACCCCAGGTGCAGGTAGGGATGAGGTGACACTGAAATCATGGCTTTTGTGTAAAGTTCTTCATACCCGAAGGTGAGGCTGGTTCTCCTCCTGGTGCACCCTGCCCCAGAAGCCACCGTCTCTCTTGCTTGACTCCATGATGAAGACCTGCCCCACATGCAACACAGGGAAGGATTCTTCTCTGCAGAAATCGGCCTCAGGAAAAAGACTCACAGTGACTCACTCCTTACTAGGAGCGGCAGCCAAAGATTCCTGACATTTGAGGAAAGCCACTGACCTGAATGAGAACCCAAATCAACAGAGATGGTGCAGGTGAGCAGGAGAAAATGTTAGAGATGAGAGGGTTTGGACCTCAGAACCAACAACAGGACTCTAGGAAACGATGTCTGCAAGATAGTGGCACATAACTATATACAGAATCATCAGACTCAGAACAGTCGTTGGAGTGCTACAGCTTGTTTAGAATTCTCTGGCAAATTCTAAAGAGCCACCAAAAACCAGTTCTTGGGAAGGAAATATTTGGTTGCTAAGATGGGAGAGCCACTGAACTGCTAGAGGACAGAGTTGAAGAAATCTCCCAGAAAGTAGAACCAGAAAAGCAAAGAGATGGGAAATAAGGGAAAAAAGATAGAAAAATCAGGATCGGTCTATGAAGAAAGAGAAGAGAAAATAGGAGAAAAGAACTTAGTCAACACAAAATGTAGAAAAATGTCCCAAGGACATGAGTGGCAAGTAGGAAGGACCCACTGCGTGACCAGCAGGATTCCTGAAGAAGGGCCATAGCAAAGCATACCATGATGAGCTCCGGAACCCCAGGGAAAGAGGAGATCCCAAATAACTGTGGAGAGACCAAGCAGGTTACACACAAGGCAGGCAGCCCCAATGACACCAGGTTCCTCAGCCACAGTCCTGGAAGGAGGATGACTGGGAGGTGCCTTCCCAGTGCTGGGGAGCGTGCCCACGCACACCATCCGGAAGAGGAGGTGGAGGGAGGCTCAGGCTGAAATCCACAGTGCCAGCCTTCCCCTGGATGGGCCAGGAACGTGGGACAAAGAAACAGACCAGGAGGAGGCAGTTGGCCTGTCCGGCTCAGAGGCAATAGCATAGGCGAATAACTGAATAGGTGAATAACCAAGTATTAAATCCAGGAAAAATGAAGAGTTGTGCAAGGAGTGTAAGTAGAGATACTGTGTAGCCCAGCTGTGGAAGATGGTTACATAGTTATGGTGTACAGAGACTCAGTCTGGGTTTAATCACACATCCTGCTGTGTGGCCACTGGGGAGAGTGCTTGTCTGCTGTGACAGTGGGCTGTAGCCTTTTAGTGATAGGGTAGGGGATGGGGCTGCGTGTTCTCTTACCAAGGCCACAGGCAGGAGTGCAATGGGCAGTGATAAGGTTTGGCTCTGTGTCCCCACCCAAATCTCTTCTTGAATTGTACTCCCATAATTCCCATGTGCTGTGGGAGGGACCCGGTGGGAGATAATTGAATCAAAGGGTAGTTTCCCCCATACTGTTTCTCGTGGTAGTGAATAAATCTCACGAGATCTGATGGTTTAATAAGGGGAAACCCATTTCTCTTGGCTCTCATTCTCTCTCTTGCCGCCGCCATGTGACACGTGCTTTTCATCTTCCGCCATGATGGTGAGGCCTCCCCAGCCATGTGGAGCTGTAAGTCCAATAAACCACTTTCTTTTGTAAATTGCCCAGTCTCAGGTATGTCTTTATCAGCAGTGTGAAAATGGACTAATATAGGCAGAGACCTATTTCTCTTAAGCTTTTCAAAACAAATAGTTTGGCTTTTTTTTTTTTTTGAGACAGAGTCTCACTCTGTCGCCTATGCTGGAGTGCAGTGGTGCGATCTCGGCTCACTGCAAGCTCCGCCTCCCAGGTTCACGCCATTCTCCTGCCTCAGCCTCCCGAGTAGCTGGGACCACAGGCACCCGCCACCACGCCCCGGCTAATTTTTTGTATTTTTAGTAGACACAGGGTTTCACTGTGTTAGCCAGGATGGTCTCGATCTCCTGACCTCGTGATCCGCCCACCTTGGCCTCCCAAAGTGCTGGGATTACAGGCGTGAGCCACTGCACCTGGCCTTTTTCTTTTTTTTTTTTAAATTGAGATGAAGTCTCCCTTGGTTGCCCAGGCTGGAGTGCAGTGGCCCAATCTCTGCTCACTGCAACCTCTGCCACCACCTGGATTCAAGCGATTCTTGCGTCTCAGCCTCCCAAGTAGCTGGGACTACAGTTACGCACCATCACACCTGGCCAATTTTTCAGTATTTTTTGTAGAGATTGGGTTTCACCATGTTGGCCAGGCTGGTCTCGAACTCCTGACCTCAGGTGATCTGCCCGCCTTGGCCTCTAAAAGTGCTGGGATTACAGGCGTGAGCCCAGCCAGCTTCTTAAAAGTAAAATAAAAATTTTAAAATTTTGGCATGCAGCAATAGAAAAGAATGAGATCGTGTCTTTTGCAGGAATGTGGATGGAGCTGGAAGCCATTATCCTTCGCAAACTAACAGAGGAACAGGAAACCAAATACTGCATGTTTTCACTTAACACAGAAAAAGACCTGGCCAAATATGAAACTCTACTAAAAAACAAAAATTGCGGGGGTGGTGTGTCTCATGATTCATGCTTGAACCCGGGAGGTGGCGGTTGCAGTGAGCTGAGATCACACTGCTCCACTCCAGTCTGGGTGACAGAGTGAAGCTCCATCTCAAAAAAAAAAAAAAAAAAAAAAAAAAGTGGGAGCTAAATGATAAGAACTTAAGAACGCAAAGAAGGAAACACAGACACTGGGGTCTCCTTGAGGATGGAGGGTGGGAGGAGAGAGAGGAGCAGAAAAGATAACTGTTGGGTACTGGACTTAATTTCTGGGTGTTGAAATAATTTGTACAACAAACCCCTGTGACATGAGGTTACCTATGTAACAAGCCTTCACATGTACCCTCCCAAACCTAAAATAAAAGTTAACAAAAATTGGCAAATTTGCTGGGTGTGGTAGCTCATGCCTGTAATTCTAGCACTTTGGGAGGCTGAGGCGGGGGGATCATTTGAGCCCAGGAGTTCAAGACCAGCCTGGGCAACCTAATGAGACCCCAAAAATTAAAAAGTTAGCTTGGCCTGGTGATGTGTACCTGTAGTCCCAGATACTCAGGAGGCTGAGACAGGAGGATCACTTGAGCTCAGGAGGCTGAGGCCACAATGAGCTGTGATTGTGCCACTGTACTCCAGATGACAGAGTGAGACCTGCTCTCAAAAAAAAAAAAAAGTTTTGGCAAATTTAACAGCAAAAAGTGGATAAAGTAGAAAAATTCCAAAGTTCTAGAGAATATGTAAAACTAAAAGCTTATTGTTTTAAAGAATTAATAAAATAGATAATCTGGAAAGATTGATCAAGAATTCAGGTATAGCAGCTACTAAAATAAAAATACTGAGAATATTTGTGTGCCATATGTGTTTGAAATGTTAGACAAAATGGGCAATCTTCTTTGAAGCCAAAAGTGGTGGGCAGTCTAAATAGACCCATAACTACAAAAGAAACGGACTCAGGAGTCAACAAATACATCCACAGGGACCAACTTCTTCCTGGGGCATTTCACCAGACTCTCAAGGAATTGTCAGCTCCTGTGTTATGTCAAGTGTCCCAGATAATAGGAAAAGATGGAGTGGCCCAAAAGAGGGGATTATTCCCTGACACTGAGTAGGCTATGAGAGGAAATTCTAGGCTGGCTTTCCATGTTAGTATAGATTGAAAATCCTATGCAAAATATTAGCACAAATTGAACAGATTCTCTATGGTCATCTCAGTAGGAGCAGGGAATCACTTGTGGGCAGTCACTGCCCCCTTCTGATGATGGCTCTGGGCCTCATAGGGACTTGATTGGACCTCGTAGGCTGTTGACCCCACCCGTGGCAGGTGCAGTTCCAGTGAAGGCCCAGGAGCAGCGGTGCCTTCGTGTCCTGACGGAGCAGGTTCTCTGAGCCTGGCAGGAGGAAGGTAGCGGGAGCCGTAGCCAGGGCTGCCCTGTGCCCCTGCCCTGCACTGCAGTGCCCACTCCCTATGAGCATTCTCTTGTCATGTGAGAACTGGGAGGCATTTGCGAGTAAGTGCAGCAGAAAAGAGGTGAAGAAAATCCATGTGCTTTTCTATTTCTCTCGGGAGAAGACTGAAACAAGTGTTCTTAGATCCCCAGTCAGTATTAAAACTTGTGATTTCTCCAGATTGTTCTGTAAACTTGTCGCCAGTCCAGTAAATACTTTTGTCTTCACAGATATTAACAAGGCAGTGCAGAAATTCTCTTGGATTGTGTTATTTCTGTGTCTCTTTCAACCATTTGAGAGTAACACAGCAAAAGCTGGGAAAGCTAACGTTGGCACACAGATCCCCAGCCTGGTCCAGACTCGCTCAGCTACCCAGGAGCACCTGCTTGGCCTAGCGTCCCCTCATAGTTTCCCTTCATCTGGAGTCATTTCCAGCCTTTACCTGTCTTGACTCTTGATGTTTTCGAAGAGTAAGGTTGTGAGTAGTGGCCCTTGGTGTGTTTTTCTGGAGTTTCCTTGCAGTGTGTCCTCCCAGCGTGTCACCTCAGGGGCAAGGTACTGGGACATCTCCGTGTTGGTGACTCCAGCTTCACCTCTTGGTGCAGGTGGCATGTGCTGGCCTTCCCCACTTCTAAGCTTGCTGTTTTTGCTTTAGAATGCATTAGTAATTTGTGGGGAGAGGTTTTGGACTGTGAATACCACGTTTCTCATCAGACTCTCACCTGCTGGTCTCTCCACCCGTGGATGGCTTCCAGCCTCAGTGCATCTTCCCATCTTGTCAGCGTTTGCCCCACTTGCGTGCTTCTTTATTCATGTGTTTGTTTATATCTGGATGACCTCATGGATCTTACTTTATTCAATAGGTCATAATTCATTACTTTCATTATTTATTTTGTTGCTTAAATTGTCCCAGATTTTAGCTGAGTAGTTTTGAAGAGTAAGAATGTGCGGGGTATGTGCCCTACAAATACCAAATTTTGCTTAACTTTGCATTACCAAAAACAGTGTGGTTTTGGTTCCGGGACAGTCACATGGACCAGATGAATAAACCACATGTAGAACCGAGAAAAGAGATGCTTTGCAGGGAATCTGGTGCCTTTGAGGTGGCCTCACCGAGGGAGCCGCACTGGCTGGTCAAGAACATGGCGGCATTGACATCTCTATGGGAAAGTGCCGTAAAACCCCACCCCACCTGAGCCAGAAATACCCCTTCCTCCGAGTAAAGATGCAAACCTGAAAAGTAAAATTTAAGAATTTTGAGAAGATAAAGGAAAGTACTTTTATGATGTTTGTGTAGAGATGGATTGCCAAAATTATAAAAAGCACAAATAGAAAAGATTGTTAAATGTAACCATATTAAAATGTAAAACTTTCCTGTGACAAAAGCACATCATAAACAAAATGAAACGATAAACTGTACCCATTGAAAATATTTGCAGCATATGTGACCTGATGAAGGACTGTCATCCAGTCCTTTCGTAACCACAGTCCAGAAAGAATTCTAGAATCGGTAAGAAAAAGATGCACAGCCCAAGGCAGATATGGACAGGGTCCACAGGATAGGACCCTTCATGGCCAGTAACCATGAAAAAGTAAAACCACACCAGTCATCAGAGGCATGCTCTTTGAGAAGGTGGTGTTCACACCCCTCCGCCTGGCAGACATGGACAGGTCGGTAATGCTGCGGTGCAGGTGGGAAGGAGCAAGCTCTGGAGTGCCGTGGGTGGGACTGGAGCTAGGCACAACCAGGCAGAAGGGCATTGCCAGGTGACACAGGAGGGCGTGCCTAGCTCGTGGCCCAGCGAGTCCCCTCTCAGAGTATGCCTGGGCAACACCCATCTGTACACGCATAGACAGCACACGCAAGCTTTGTGATGGCAGCATTTGTCATAATTGTGAGAAATCGTGGAGGACCACATAGCGATCAAGATGAGTGACAGAAATCTCTCCATATCAACATAGATCTGTTTGGAAACATCATACTGAGTTTTGGGGGAAAACTGGCTGCTAAAATGAGGCATAGCTTGATACCATGAATGTAAGTTTCTCAAGGCTGAGACAACACTGTGTTACTTGTGGATGCAGTGTGTAGAATACTCAGGAGGAGTGGGAAGGGTTCCCTTTGGAGATGGAGATGACTTCGGCTGTTTTATTTGTAAAAAAAAAAAAAAAAAGATCTGAAGCCCATAAGACGTTAACATTTGATGGTCAGAACGGTACAAAAGGAAACATCCTTAGCGGTGTAAGTGTGTGCAGTTCCTCAGCTTTGAAGGTTTCTTTTGAGAATGAATGCTGCTTAGGTGACTGGAGGACAATTCATGAATGACTCTGGACGCTGTGGCTCCAGTTTGTACGTACCTCTAAACCCTCGAAAATGGTTTATTCCTTAGAAATAAAATTTATGTAAGAAGTTATTTCTGAAATTCTCTTTTTTCACTATGTATATATTTACAAGCAAAATAAAGTCAAGTCAGTTCTCACGGAGTCCTGAGCTGCACCGTGCTCTCTGCAGGGCTCTTTGTCTGAGGGCCGCCCCCACTCCACACCAGGGTGCCTAGACTGGGGAGGGGCCTGCTCTTTGGTCCTGTGACTTGTTGCCCATACTGGTGCTTCCTCTGTGGAGGGTCTGCAAAGTTGTGTGCAGTGGAAAGTTGCCCTGCAGATGCTATAGCCACCAGTCTCCACCTCTTCATGGAAGGAGACTTGGGCTATGTATTATCACTTGATCTTTGTGATTAGTCACACTCCTGTGTTATCACTGAGTGGGCGTGGATGAGCCTGATGCTTTAGTTTTATTCATTTCCCTGCCCCCTGCCCTTTACAAGCACGGAAACCTTGTGCAGAGGGTTTCTGATGGGCGAAAGAAACTCGGCTCAACATTTACTCACTACATGCTGCAGGCTCTGCTGTAAAGTGAAAGGTGATTGTTGCTGTTTGTTTTGGAAGCCCGCTCTTGAGATCTGAGCGATTTCTATTATGCTTTCTGGATGTTCACCATCAAATTCAGACTTGAGAAGTTCCTGGAGTTGTCTTGAGTGTTTTCTTTTTATACTTAGTGTTACTTGTACATCCTATACTCTCTACATCTCTCAATGTCATTACCTTCATTACTATCTTTATGTAAAATGGTTTTCAGTTTAGAATGCTTGTCTCTCTCTTTCTCTTGAAGCAGAATACCTTTACAATAAATTGTGATTTTCTTTTTGTCTATTAGATATATGCTTAAAGGAGGTAACGTCGATGGCCGACAGCCTGTATAATATTCGGCTTCTGAGAGAATTCTCCAATGAATATCTTAATAAATGTTTTTATCTCACCTTGGAAGATATGCTGTATGCGCCCTTAGTGTTAAAGGTAATAACGAATTATTTGGCATGCAGTTTTAAAACCATGTGTGAATAAACTGCTTATCATACTTTGGTTTTTTGTTTTTGTCTTTTAGCCGAATGTTATGGTTTTTATTGCGGAGCTTTTTTGGTGGTTCGAGAATGTCAAGCCAGATTTTGTTCAGCCCAGGGATGTTCAGGAGCTGAAAGACGGTGAGTGACAGACATTCCCCAGGTTGGCAGTGGTTTCCTTGAGAGCCTCGATAGAGTATCAGAAAGCACTCTCCAGTGGTTCCATGGTTCTCACACAGCAGAGTTCTTGGAAGAGCTCTGTACAGTTGCCTTGCCCTGTGGAGTCAGAATCTCAGGGACGGGCGTGAGAGTGTGGGGAAAGGCTTTCTAAGTGATTTTGATGAACTATTTGGACCAGGTGTGGGGTAGTGTCTGAGAGTGCACCTTTCACCACTGCTGGCAAGAGTGTTACTTGGAGTCACTGTTTTACTTGGAGCAGCCTCTGAAGCTCTTCAGTGTTACCCAGTCCTGTGGGTTGCCTGCCCTTTGGCTCAGCAAGCCCATTCCTGTGGTGTATCCTCAGGGAAACTTGGTGCTTGTGCATCAGGACACAGGGAAAGGATGCTCAGAGCAGCTCTGCTCATAACAGCTAAAAAGAAGCTCCCAGATGTGCCTCTGCAGTCAGAGGGGTGCAGTGTTCTGTGTCCATGCCACAAGATGCTGTGCAGCACTGGGCGTGTGTGAGCCACAGCCATGAGCAGCTACAAGGAAGATTCTCCTGATAATGAAGGCACAGAATCACATGGACAGGCTGGAGAGCAGGCAGAGCTCCACTGTGTTTTCCAGGGGGTGTGTATGTGTGTGCGTGCGTGTGTGTGCGTGTGTGTGTGTTGGGGGGTAAAAGGCAGTGGTTCACTGGGCACGTTGGGTGCTCCTGGCAGACCGGTGACTTTGTCTTCTGGACCCGAGTGGTGGTTACCTGGATTTTGCTTTATAATTATTTATTAAGCTCTATGTATGTTTTATGCAGTTTCTCTCTCTCTCTCTCTCTCTCTCTGTGTGCACGCACTATTTTACCATAAGAAAGAGTAAAGACAAAAAGCTTAGAACTGGGTTACCTTGCTGTTAGAATGTTCTTAAGTCACCTCACTTCCTCATGGATGACCTTGAACTAATTTTTCATCCCTGGACTTACTTTCCTTCCCAGCTCTTCTTCTGTGGTAACTACTCCATCTTATAGCCAGAAACACTGTGGTGCTGTTAAACTTGCTTCCTTCATTTTAATTGAGGTTAGCCCTAAGTCAAGGCTATTGCTAACTCTTGTTTTCAGATTCGTTTCTATTCTTCTTTCATTTAAGGTAGAATAGGCTTTCCTTGTTTGATGCCTTCATGACTGCAGCACCCTCTCCACTGCCCCGTCCTTTCTGGCTTCCCTTCCCTTCACTCCTCCCCCTCCCCCTCCCCCTCCCCCTCCCCTTCCTCTTTCCTGCCCCCTTCCCCCCACTCCCCTCCCCTTCCCTGTTCTGGGATACTTGTGCAGAACCTGCAGGTTTGTTACATAGGTATACACGTGCTATGGTGGTTTGCTGCAGTCATCAACCCATCATCTACATTAGGTATTTTTCCTAATGCTCTCCCTCTCCTAGCCCTCCCACCCCCCAGCAGGCCCCGGTGTGTGATGTTCCCCTCCCTGTGTCTGTGTGTTCTCATTGTTCAACTCCCGCTTACGAGTAAGAACATGCAGTGTTTGGTTTTCTGTTCCTGTGTTAGTTTGCTGAGAATGATGGTTTCCAGCTTCATCCAAGTCCCTGCAAAGGACATGAACTCGTCCTTTTTTTTTATGGCTGCATAGTATTCTGTGGTGTATATGTACCACATTTTCTTTATCCAGATGGGCTTTTAGGTTGGTTCCAAGTCTTTGCCATTGTGAATAGTGCTGCAGTAAACATACGTGTGCATGTGTCTTTATAGTAGGATGATTTATTTTTTTTTTATTTTATTATTTTTTTTGAGACGGAGTCTCACTCTGCCGCCCAGGCTGGAGTGCAGTGTCGCAGTCTCAGCTCACTGCAAGCTCCGCCTCCCGGGTTCACACCATTCTCCTGCCTCAGCCTCCCGAGTAGCTGGGACTACAGGTGCCTGCCACCATGCCCAGCTAATTTTTTTGTATTTTTTTTTTTTTTTTTTTTTTTAGTAGAGATGGGGTTTCACTGTGTTAGCCAGGATGGTCTCGATCTCTTGACCTCATGATCCACCCGCCTCAGCCTCCCAAAGTGCTGGGATTACAGTTGTGAGCCACTGTGCCCGGCCTATAGTAGGATGATTTATAATCTTTTGGGTATATACCCAGTAATGGGATTGCCGGGTCAAATGGTATTTCAGTTTATAGATCCTTGAGGAATCGCCACACTGTCTTCCACAATGGTTGAACTAATTTACACTCCCACCAACAGCGTAAAAGTGTTCCTATTTCTCCACATCCTCTCCAGCACCTGTTGTTTCCTGACTTTAATGATCGCCATTCTAACTGGTGTGAGATGGTATCTCATTGTGGTTTTGATTTTCATTTCTCTAATGACCAGTGATATGAGCTTTTTTTCATATGTTTGTTGGCTGCATAAATGTCTTCTTTTGAGAAGTGTGTCTATTCAAATCCTTTGCCCACTTTTTGATTTTTTTTTTTTTTTTTGGTAAATTTGTTTTAAGTTCCTTGTAGATTCTGGATATTAGCCCTTTGTCAGTTGGATAGATTGCAGAAATTTTCTCTCATTCTGTAGGTTGCCTGTTCACTCTGGTGATAGTTTCTTTTGCTGTGCAGAAGCTCTTTATTTTAATTAGATCCATTTGTCAATTTTGGCTTTTGTTGCCATTGCTTTTGCTCTTTTAGTCTTGAAGTCTTTGCCCATGCCTGTGTCCTGAATGGTATTGCCTAGGTTTTCTTCTAGGTTTTTTATGGTTTTAGGTCTTATGTTTAATTAAGTCTTTAATCCATCTTGAGTTAATTTTTATACAAGGTGTAAGGAAGCTTGGTCTATATACTTTTTTGGTACCAGTACCATTTTTTGTTATATTGCCTTGTATATTTTGAAGTCAGTGATATGCCTCCAGTTGTTTTGCTTAGGTTGTCTTGGCTATGAGGGCTCTTTTTTGGTTCCATATGAAATTTAAAGTAGTTTTTTTTAATTCTGTGAAGAAAGTCAGTGGTAGCTTGATGGGGATAGCATTGAATCTATAAATTACTTTGGGAAGTATGGCCATTTTCACAATATTGATTCTTCCTATCCATGAGCATGGAATATTTTTCCATTTGTTTGTTTCCTCTCTTATTTCCTTGAGCAGTGGTTTGTAGTTCTCCTTGAAGAGGTCCTTCACATCCCTTGTAAGTTGGATTCCTAGGTATTTTATTTTCTTTGTAGCAGTTGTGAATGAGAGTTCACTCGTGATTTGGCTCTCTGTTAATCTGTTATTGGTGTATAGGAATGCTTGTGATTTTTGCACATTGATTTTGTATCCTGAGACTTGCTGAAGTTGCTTATCAGCCTAAGGAGATTTTGGGTTGAGACAATGAGGTTTTCTAAATATACAATCATGTCATCTGCAAACAGACACAATTCGACTTCCTGTCTTCCTATTTGAATACCCTTTATTTCTTTCTCTTGCCTGATTGCCCTGGCCAGAACTTCCAATAGTATGTTGAATAGGAGTGGTGAGAGAGGGCATCCTTGTCTTGTACCGGTTTTCAAAGGGAATACTTCCAGCTTTTGCCCATTCAGTATGATGTTGGCTGTCAGTTTGTCATAAATAGCTCTTATTATTTTGAGATGCGTTCCATCAATACCTAGTTTATTGAGAGTTTTTAGTATGAAGGGGTGTTGAATTTTATCGAAGGCCTTTTCTGAATCTATTGAGATAATCATGTGGTTTTTTGTCATTGGCTGTGTTTATGTGATGGATTACGTTTATTGATTTGCATATGTTGAACCAGCCTTGCATCCCAGGGATGAAGCTGACTTGATCGTGGTGGATAAGCTTTTTGATGTGCTGCTGGATTCAGTTTGCCAGTATTTTATTGAGGATTTTTGCATTGATGTTCATCAAGGATACTGGCCTGAAATGTTTTTTGTTGTGTCTCTGCTGGGTTTTGGTATCAGGATGATGCTGGCCTCATAAAATGAGTTAGGGAGGAGTCTCTCTTTTTCTATTGTTTGGAATAGTTTCAGAAGGAATGGTACCAGCTCCTCTTTGTACCTCTGGTAGAATTTGGCTGTGAATCCGTCTGTTCCTGGGCTTTTTTCGGTTGGGAGGCTGTTAATTACTGCCTTAATTTCAGAACTTGTTATTGGTCTATTCAGGGATTTGACTTTTTCCTGGTTTAGTCTTGGGAGGGTATGTGTGTCCAGGAATTTGTCTGTTTCTTCTAGATTTTCTAGTTTATTTGCACTGAGTTGTTTATAGTATTCTCTGATGGTAGTTTGTATTTCTGTGGGATCAATGATGATATCCCCTTTATCATTTTTTATTGTGTCTATTTGATTCTTCTCTCTTTTCTTCTTTATTAGTGTGGCTAGCAGTCTAGTTTGTTAATCGTTTCAAAAAACCAGCTCCTGGATTCATTGCTTTTTTTGAAGGGTTTTTCATGTCTTTATCTCCTTCAATTCTGCTCTGATCCTAGTTATTTCTTGTCTTCTGTTAGCTTTTGAATTTCTTTACTCTTGCTTCTCTGGTTCTTGAGCATCGATTTCAGATCTTTCCAGCTTTCTGATATGGGCATTTAGTGCTGTAAATTTCCCTCTAAACACTGCTTGAGCTGTGTCCCAGAGATTCTGGTACGTTATCTCTTTGTTCCCGTTTGTTTCAAAGAACTTCTTTATTTCTGCCTTAATTTTGTAATTTACCCAGTAGTCATTCAGGAGCAGGTTGTTCAGTTTCCATGTAGTTGTGCGGTTTTGAGTGAGTTTCTTCATCCTGAGGTCTAATTTGATTGCACTGTGGTCTGAGAGACTGTTTGTTATGATTTCCATTGTTTGGCATTTGCTGAGGAGTGTTTTACTTCCAATTGTGTGGTCAATTTTAGAATAAGTGCTACGTGGTACTGAGAAGAATGTATATTCTGTTGATTTGGGGTGGAGAGTTCTGTTGATGTCTATTAGGTCTGCTTGGTCCAGAGCTGAATTCAAGTCCTGAATATTGTTGTTAATTTTCTGTCTCCATCTGTCTAATATTGACAGTGGGGTGTTAAAGTCTCCCACTATTATTGTCTGGCAGTCTAAGTCTCTTTGTAGGTCTCTAAGAGCTTGCTTTATGAATCTGGGTGCTCCTCTATTGGGTGCTTATGTATTTAGGATAGTTAGCTCTTTTTTTTTTTTTTTTTTTTTTTTTTTTTGAGGCGGAGTCTTGCTCTGCCGCCCAGGCTGGAGAGCAGTGGCACCGCGCTCTTGGCTCACTGCAAGCTCCGCCTCCCAGGTTCACGCCATTGTCCTGCCTCAGCCTCCCGAGTAGCTGGGACTACAGGTGCCCGCCACCACACCCAGCCAATTTTTTTTTGTATTTTTTAGTGGAGACGGAGTTTCACCGTGTTAGCCAGGATGGTCTCGATCTCCTGACCTCGTGATCCACCTGTCTCGGCCTCCCAAAGTGCTGGGATTACAGGCATGAGCCACCGCACCCAGCCAGCTTTCTTATTGCATTGATCCCTTTACCATTATGTAATGCCTTTCTTTGTCTTTTTTGATCTTTGTTGGTTTAAAGTCTGTTTTATCAGAGGCTAGGATTGCACCCCCTGCCTCTTTTTTGCTTTCCATTTGCTTGGTAAATATTCCTCCATCCCTTTATTTTGAGTCTTTGTGTGTCTTTGTACATGAGATGGGTTTCCTGAATACAGCACACTGATGGGTCTTGACTCTTTATCCAATTTGCAGTCTGTCTTTTTATTTATTTGTTTATTTTGAGATGGAGTTTTGCTCTTGTTGCCCAGGCTGGAGTGCAGTGGCGTGGTCTTGGCTCACTGTAGCCTCCGCCTCCCGGGTTCAAGCGATTCTCCTGCCTCAGCTTCCCAAGTAGCTGGGATTACAGGCCTGCGCCACCACACCCAGCTAATTTTGTATTTTTAGTAGAGATGGGGTTTCTCCATGTTGGTCAGGCTGGTCTCGAACTCCCGACCTCAGGTAATTCACCTGCCACGGCCTTCCAAGGTGCTGGGATTACAGGTGCAAGCCACCACACCTGGCCCAGTCTGTGTCTTTTAACTGGGGGCATTTAGCCCATTTACATTTAAGGTTAATATTGTTATGTGTGAATTTGATCCTGTCATTATGATGCTAGCTGGTTATTTTGCCCGTTAGTTGATGCAGTTTCTTCATAGATGGTGTTGATGGTCTTTACAATTGGTATCTTTTTGCAGTGGCTGGTACCGGTTTTTCCTTTCCATGTTTAGTGCTTCCTTCAGGAGCTCTTGTAAGGCCTAGTGGTGACAAAATCTCTCAACATTTGCTTGTCTGTAAAGGATTTTATTTCTCCTTCGCTTATGAAGCTTAGTTTGGCTGGATATGAAATTCTGGATTGAAAATTCTTTTCTTTAAGAATGTTGGAATATTGGCCCTCACTCTCTTCTGGCTTTCAGGGTATCTGCAGAGAGATTTGCTGTTAGTTTGATGGGCTTCCCTTTGTGGGTAACCTGACCTTTCTCTCTGGCTGCACTTAACATTTTTTCCTTCGTTTCAACCTTGATAAATCTGACGATTGTGTCTTGGGGTTGCTCTTCTCGTGGAGTATCTGTGTTGTTCTCCGTATTTCCTGAATTTGAATGTTGGCCTGTCTTGCTAGGTTGGGGAGTTCTCCTGGATAATATCCTGAAGTTTGTTTTTCAACTTGGTTCCATTCTCCCCATCACTTTCAGGTACATCAGTCAAACGTAGGTTTGATCTTTTCACATAGTCCCATATTTCTCGGAGGCTTTGTTTGTTCCTTTTCATTCTTTTTTTCTCTAATCTTGTCTTCATGCCTTATTTCATTAAGTTGATCTTCAGTCTCTGATATCCTTTCTTCCGCTTGATCGATTCGGCTATTGATACTTGTGTATATTTCATGAAGTTCTTGTGCTGTGTTTTTCCGCTCCGTCAGGTCATTTGTGTTCTTCTCTAAACTGGTTATTCTAGTTAGCAATTCCTCTAACCTTTTTTCAGGGTTCTTAGCTTCCTTGCATTAAGTTAGAACATGGTCCTTTAGCTCAGAGGAATTTGTTATTACCCACCTTCTGAAGCCTACTTCTGTCAATTTGTCAAACACATTCTTCGTCCAGCTTTGTTCCCTTACTGGCAAGGAGTTGTGATGCTTTGGAGGAGAGGAGGCATTCTGGTTTTTGGAATTTTCAGCCTTTTTACACTGGTTATTCCTCATCTTCGTGGATTTATCTGCCTTTGGTTTTTGATGTTGGTGACCTTTGGATGGGGTTTTTGTGTGGACGTCCTTTTTGTTGATGTTGATGTTGTTCCTTTCTGTTTGTTAGTTTTCCTTCTAAAAGCCAGGTCCCTCTGCTGCAGGTCTGCTGGAGTTTGCTGGAGGTCCACCCCAAACCCTGTTTCCCTGGATATCACCAGCAGAGGTTGCAGAACAGCAAAAATTGCTGCCTGTTCCTTCTTCTGGAAGCTTTGTCCCAGAAGGGCACCCTCCGGATGTCAACCGGAGCTCTCCTTTATGAGGTGTCTGTTGACCCCTGCTAGGAGGTGTCTCCCAGTCAGGAGGCACGGGGGTCAGGGACCTACTTGAGGCAGTCTGTCCCTTAGCAGAGCTCGAGCGCTGTGCCGGGAGAGCCAGTGCTCTCTTCAGAGCCAGGAGGCGGTGATGTTTAAGTCTGCTGAGGCTACACCCATAGCCGCCCCTTCCCCTAGGTGCTCTGTCCCAGGGAGATGGGAGTTTTATGTATAAGCCCCTGACTAGGGCTAATACCTTTCTTTCAGAGATGCCCTGCTCAGAGAGGAGGAATCTAGAGAGGCAGTCTGGCTACAGCGACTTTGCCCAGCTCTGGAGGGCTCCACCCAGTTTGAACTTCCTGGCGGCTTTGTTTACACTGTGAGGGAAAAACCCGCTTACTCAAGCCTCAGTAATGGCGGACGTCCCTCCTCCCACCAAGCTTGAGCACCCCAGGTCAACTTCAGACTACTGTGCTGCAGCGAGAATTTCAAGCCAGTGGATCTTAGCTTGCTGGGCTCTGTGGGGGTTGGATCCACTGAGCTAGACCACTTGGCTCCCTGACTTCGCACCCTTTCCAGGGGAGTGAACAGTTCTGCCTCGCTGGTGTTCCAGGCACCACTGGGGTATGAAAAAAAACTCCCGCAACTAGCTCTGTGTCTGCCCAAATGGTTGCCCAGTTTTGTGCTGGAAACCCAGGGCCCCGGTGGTGTAGGCACCCGAGGGGAATCTCCTGGTCTGCGGGTTGCGAAGACTGTGGGAAAAGCATAGTATTTGGACCAGAATGCACCATTCCTTACGGCTTCCCTTGGCTGGAAGAGGGAGTTCCCCGACCCATTGTGTTTCCTGGGTGAGGCAATTCCCCACCGTGCTTCAGCTTGCCTTCTGTGGGCTGCACCCACTGTCTAATCAGCCCCAGTGAAAGGAGCTGGGTACCTCAGTAGGAAATGTAGAAATCACCAGCCTTCTGTGTTGATCTTGCTGGGAGCTGCAGATTGGAGCTGTTTGATCTTGCCAGCCACCTTTCTCCTGCCTTTCTTCACACTTTTCATGATACTGTCCAGCTCAAGAAGGAAGTCTTGTTTTTCCTGCTGCTTATGAGGTGGTTTCGCCTGTTCTTCCTGGTGGGAAAGGCCTCTTCCCATCGGACCCCATCGTGAGTCGTGGCTGGAGCCCCCTTCTTCTTGCGGGGCTCCTCTTCTTGCCTGCTGGTCCTTAGGAATGAGGAGTCAGGAATGCTAGGAAGCAGCTGTAGCTCCAGTTCACTCTGGGATCAGACATAGCGGGGGAGGGGGACCTCATAGTCATGGGCCTGCTCTGCACCTCTGAGGTTGGGGACTTTCCCTGGTCTGATACAGTATTACGTGGGGCCCTGTGCAGTGGGTCCTACTGCCAACTGTTGGGTAGTGGTGCCTGCTGAAGCCCTATGGCCAGGAGAGGCCAACACTCAGATGCAGAATGCAGGTCTGCTCTTGGAAAAGTGAACTGCTGGCCCTTCCAGGCTGCAAGGGGTCCGTTGTCGTTACCTTGCTGCCAAGTGATTGGTTGGTCTTCTCCAGGACGGGCTGTATTAGGGGTCAGCACTGGTCTTGGCAGGTGGTAGTCCGTGCTCTTAGTCTCCATACCTGCCTACCTCTAGCTGCTTCATGTGCGTGTCTGTTGTCCTGGCCTGAGAGTGGCTGATGGCAGAGTTTGTCTGCATTCCCAGTTGACCCACTGTTAACCGTGCCCAGGCTTTCCCCTTTTCCATCTGTGGTCGTCAGGGACCCTCGTGTGGCTGTAGAGAGGAGCTCGGTGGGCTGCTGGTGCCCTGGTGGTAGCTCGCGAGGGTCTGGGCTCTGCCTGCAGCTCATGCCCCTGCTCCTGTGCAGGCTCAGTCCCAAGACACAACTCCGTCTTGTGGGTGCACTCGGCCTTATGCCCTGGAGTGAGTGGGTGGCAGAACCCAGCTTGTGATGGGCAGTTCTGAACACACCGTCAGCAGGCGTGCAGTGCCCTGTGCACATCGGGCTGTTGTTAATGTTGCGTGATTCTCTGTGGCTCTAGAGTCCCGGGATCTTGTGTTGTGCTCTCCCACCTGACTTGCCAGAGACTCCTGTGGCAGGTTCTCCCTCCACTGATACTTGTAGGCCATGGGATGTGATGTCCCCTCCCTTTCCCATTGCATACTCATCTGGGAACGTAGCTGGTGGTCCCTTTGGGAATGACTGGGGAACCATTGCCATGCACGCTCACCTTAGTGTTGCTGGTCCCAGAGACTGAGCATTGTTGGGAGGAAATACGGACACAGACTCATAGCTCTTCATACGCATATGGTGGGCACAGAAGCAGTGGCTTTGCTGAGTAGCTAGAAATAGGGACTCATACACCCTGCATCAGCAGGGAAGCAGGGAGAGAAGAAGCTTGTATGGGAAGGACGAATCAGTTTCCTCAGGAAAGGCAGATAGGCTCATATGGGAGCAGAACCGAAGGGAGCTAAACCGAGTAGAAAGTGTGTAGCGAACCGTGTCTGCAGAACAGGTAGAAAGTGTGTGATGATGTGTGTCTTGAGAATGGAGTAGAAAGTGCATGACAATGTGTGTCTATAGAACAGGGTAGAAAGTGCGTGGTGACGTGTGTCTGTAGAACGGGGTAGAAGGTACGTGGCGATGTGTGGCTGCGGAACGGGTAAAGGTACGTGGTGACATGTGTCTGTAGATGCACATGGACTTCTCTGGGTGCTTTTGGGCAGGAAGTCTGCCCCAGAGGGGATTTTGGCACCTCTCTTTCCGAAGTTTCTGCCCCTGGTCAGATAAGAGAGGCTCTGAAAAAGCTGTTTTTGAGTCTGTTGGATAGCAAATGTCAAAATAATTTTTTTGTTGTTTTTGTTTTTTGTTTTGAGACAGGGTCTTGCTCTGTCACCCAGGCTGGAGAGCAGTGGCACAATCTCAGCTCACTGCAGCCTCCACCTCCTGGGTTCAAGTGATTCTCCTGCCTCAATCTCCCAAGTAGCTGGGATTACAGGTGCGCACCACCACGCCCAGCTAATTTTTGCATTTTTTAGTAGAGACGGGGTTTCGCCATGTTGGCCAGGCTGGTCTAGAACTCCTGACCTCAGGTGATCTGCCTGCTCCGGCCTCCCAAAGTGCTGGGATTACAGGCGTGAGCCACCGTGCCCAGCCATCAAAATAATTTTTATGCCACTAGGGTGTAATTTGGATCCGTCCAGCATGGCATACTGAATTCCAGTGGGGGTGCAGCTGCCCTTAGCATCCAGTCATCCTTTCTTGGTTTCTTCTCATGGGATAAGCTCACCAGTGCCCTTGTTGGCTCTGCGTTTTGTGCCTAGTGAAGCAGGGCCCTGTTCTCAATTCTGTGACTTTGCTGACCAGGCCCCATGGCCGCCCCTCCAGCCTTGCCATTTACCATAGTCACTAAGGCCACCTGGTTTCTGATACCTCCGTGAAGCTTCTCACTTTGGAACTCTGTCTTCCCCTTGCCACGGTGATTGCTTCCCTGCCAATCGTTGCTTCAAACAGCCCTGGTGTACTGAAGGGGGCAACCATGGGGCTGCCTGGTGCTGCTGTCGGTACCCTTCTGACCAGCACGCTCCCCATGCTTCTGCTGTGTGTGTGGGGGGAGAGGGGTCCTAGCCCCTCCTCTGCTGTCCCTTGGCAGTTATGGTACTTCTCCCTTACTTGGTAAGGGCCTGCTGTTAGTACATGTGCATCATCACCCACTTCCTGCCAAATCCTGTGCTCGGGGGTACTCCCAAATGGACACATTTTTCCTCAGCCAGCTCCCTTGACAAGGGCCCTCAGAGTCCAGCACTTCACAGCCTCCCCTGGCTGCTGAAACTGGCTGGCTACACCCTGCAGCTCCACGGGGTGTGTGGCCCTTTTCTCCCAGGCAAGGGCTTTGTTGGATGTCACCCTGGTTGTAGGCCTGGTGACCGAGAGGGAAGATGGGGGCAGGTCCTACTGAAGATTAAAAGTGTGTATAAACAGCATGATGTTTTGATACACGTATACATAGTGAACTGGTTACCATGGTCAAGCTAGTTAACATCCATCTCTTCACATGGTTACCTTTGTATGTGGTGAGAACACTTACAATCTCTCAGCACATTTCAAATAGACAACATAGTATTGCTAACTATAGTCCCATGCTGCCTTACTCACCTTAAAATGGAAACTTGGTGCCCTTTGACCATCATCTCCCTGTTCCCCTCACCCTCCAGCCCCTGGCAAACACTTCTCTGCTTAAGTTCTACTTTTTAGATTCCACATACACGTGTGATCAAGCAGTATTTTTCTTTCTGTGTCTGGCTTATACACTGTACATAATATCTTCCAGGTCCATCTGTGTTGTCACAAATGACAAGACTTCCTTCTTTTTTGAGGTTGAGTAATATTCCATTGTATGTCTCTGTATATCACAATTTCTTTATTCATCTGTTGACAAACAGATTGATTTTATATCTGGGCAATTATGAATTGTGCCGCAGTAAACATGGGAGTGCACATAACTCTTAGTGACATCGATTTCATTTCCTTTGGATATATACCCAGAAGAGGGATTGCTGGATCATATGGTAATTCTATTTTCAGTTTTTTGAGTAACCTCCATACTGTTTTTCAGAATGGCTATACCAATTTGTGTTCCCACCAACAGTATGCAAAGTTCACCTTTTCTCCACATTCTCCTCAATACTCATCTCTTGTCTTTTTGATAATAGCCATCCTGACAGGCGTGAGTGATGCCTTATTGTGGTGTTGATTTGCACTCCCTGATGACTGGTCATGTTGAGCAACTCTTCACATACCTGTTGGCCACCTGTGTATCTTCTTTGGAAAAAATGCCTATTTAAGACCTTAGCCTGCTTTTTATTTGGGTTATTTGTATTTTTGCTATTGAGTTGAGTTACTTATGTGTTTTGGATGTTAACCTCTTATCAGCCATATAGTTTGTAAATAGTTTCTCAGTCTGTAGGCTGCCATCTCATTTTGTTTGTTTCCTTTGCTTTGCAGAACCTTTTTCATTTGGTATCGTTCCTGTGGTTTATTTTTGTTTTTGTTAGTTGTGCTTTTGGTGTGATAACCAAATCATCACCAAGGCTAATGTCAAGGAGCTTATTTCCCTAGAGTTTCACAGTTTCAGGTCTTAATTCGATTAATTAGTCTTGGTTTAAGTCTCCAGTGTGAAGTAAGGGTCCAGTTTCATTCTTCTACATCTGGTTATCCAGTTTTCCCAACATTTATTGAAGGTACTATCCTTTCCCCATGGTGTATTTTTGGCACCTTTGTCAAAGATTAGTTAACCGTATACCTCAATTCTGTTTCATTGGCTTGTGTCTGTTTTTATGCCAGTATGATAGTGTTTTACTATAGCTTCGTAGTATAATTTGAAATCAGGGAGTGTGATGTTTTTACCTTTGTTGTTCTTTCTCAAGATTACTGTGGCTATTTTGGGTCTTTTGTGGTTCCATACAGATTTTAGGTTTGTTTTTCTGTTTTGGTGGAAAATGCCATTGGGATTTTGATAGGGATTGCAGTGAATTTGTAGGTCATTTTTGGTAGTATGGACATTTTGATAATATTACGTCAATCTATGAATATGGGATATCTTTACACTAATTTTGTTGTCTTCAGTTTCTTTCATCAGCGTTTTATCGTTTTCAGTGTACAGATCTTTTACTCATTGGTTATATTTATTCCTAAGTATTTGTTCTTTTTGATGCTATTATAAATTGGATTGTTTTCGTGATTTCTTTTTTAGATAATTGTTAGTGTATAGAAATGCTACAGTTCTTTCCTGTTGATTTTGTATCCTGCAACTTGACTGAATTCGTTGATTAGTTCTAACCCTTATTTTATGGAGCCTTTAGGATTTTCTATGTATAAGACCTTGGATCTACAGTGAGACAGTTTTATTTCTTCCTTTCCAATTTGGATTTCCTTTTTTCTTTTTTTTTTTTGTGTATTTATTTTGACTAATTTATCTGACTAGAATTTCCAGTACTGTGTTGAATAAAAGAGGTGAGAGTGGGCATCCTTGTCTTGTTCCAGATCTTAGAGGAAAAGCTTTCAGCTTTCCCCCATTAATTATGGTACTGGCTGTGGGCTTTTCATAAATGGTTTTTATTGTGAGGAGGTAAGCTCCTTCTATACCTGTTTTGTGTAGAGTTGTTTTTTTTAAATCATGAATGGATGTTGAACTTAGATGCTTTTTCTGCATACTGTTGAGATGATCATGTGGTATTTATCTGTGATTCTGTTAATGTGTTCTGCATTGATTTGCCTTTGTTGAACCAACCTGGCATTCCAGGGAGGAATTCCACTTAATCATGGTGTATAATCTTTTTGATGTAATGTTGAATTTGGTTTGTTAGTATTTTATTGAGGATTTTTACATCTGTGTTAATCAGAGATATTGGCCTGTAGTTTTCTTTCTTTCTGGTGTCTATGTCTGCCTTTGGTATCAGGGTGATGCTGTCTTCATAAAATGAAGGATTTAAGAAGAAGTGGTAGAAGTCAGCAGTGAAGCCATCTGGTCCTGGGCTTTTTCTTTGTTGGGAGGTTTGTGATTACTGCTTCAATCTCTATTTATTACTGTCTGTTTAGGCTTTAGATATCTTCTTTGTTCAGTCTTCATAGATTGTATATTTCTAGAGATTTATCCATTTCTTCTGCGTTATTCAGTTTGTTGGCATATAAGTGTTTGTAATAGGCCCTTGTGATCATTTTTATTTCTGAGGCACCTATTATAATATCTCCTCTTTTACTTTTGATTTTATTTGAGTCTTTTTCTTCATTGGTTTGTCGATTTTGTCTTCACAAAACCAACTTAGTTTTGTTGATTTTTTTCTATTGTTTTTCTCTATTTGATCTATTTCTGCTCTGACCTTTATTATTTCCTTTCTTTTGCTAACTTTGAGCTTAGTTTGTTCTTCCTTTCCTAGTCTTTGAGGTGTGAAGTTAGGTTGTTATTAAAAGTCCTCCTTCTTCATTAATGGAGGTGTTGATTGCTACAGAATTCCTTTTTTTTTTTTTTAATTAAAAAAAAAAGAGAGATGGGGTCTCGCTATGTTGGCCAGATTTGTCTTGAACTCCTGGCCTCAAGCAGTCCTCCCACTTCGGCCTCCTAAAGTGCTGGGATTACAGGTCTGCGCCACCTCATCTGGCCCCAGACTTCCTTGTTAATACTGCATCATGCAAGTTTTGGTATGTTGTGTTCTGCTTCATTCAGCTTGAGATACTTTTAAAATTCCCTTTTGATTTCCTTTTTTACTTAATGGTAGTTTAAGAATGTGTTGTTTAGTTTCCATATATTTGTCAGTCATCCTGTTTTCTTGCCGTTACTTTTTTATTTTTTTGAGATGAGTCTCTGTCACCCAGGCCGGAGCGATCTTGGCTCACTGCAACCTCCGCCTCCCAGGTTCAAGCGATTCTCCTGCCTCAGCCTCCCAAGTAGCTGGGATTACAGGCGCCCGCCACCACGCCCAGCTAATTTTTCGTATTTTTAGTAGAGATGGCGTTTCAGTGTGTTGGCCAGGCTGGTCTTGAACTCCTGACCTTAGGTGATCTGCCCGCCTCAGCCTCCCAAAGTGCTGGGATTACAGGCATGAGCCACTGTGCCCGGCCTTCTTGCTGTAATTAATTTTAGGTTCATCCCATTGTGGTTGGAAAAGATACATGACATGATTTTGATCTTCTTAAATTTTTTAAGACTTGTTTTATGACTTAACATATGATCTGTTCTGGAGAATGGGTCACATGTGCTTGAGAAAAATATGTATTCTGCTGCTGTCGGGTGAAAAGTGCGTATGTCTCTGTGAGGTCATTTAGTCTGGAGTGTTGTGTAAGCCTGCTTTTCTTTGTTTTTGTTATTGTTAAATTTCCTGTCTGGATATTCTATCCAGTATTTGAAGTGGGGTATTGAAGCCTTCTGCTATTACTGTATTTCTGTTTCTCCTTTGAGATCTGTCAATATTGCTTTATATATTTAGGTCTGATGTCAGTACATAGATGTTTACAGTTGTTACAGCTTTCTGTTGAATTGACCCTTTTATTATTACATAATGACTTTTTGTCTGTAGAGACAGTTTTTGACGTAAAGTCTGTTTTGTCTGAGGTAAGTATAGCCATGCCTGCTTTCTTTGGGTTACCATTTGCATGCGTGGAATATCTTTTCATCCCTTCACTTTTAGCCTGTGTTCTTCACTCAAAAGTGGGTTTCCTGTAGGCAGTATACTGTTGATGCTTGGTTTTTAGTTCATTTAGCTACTTTCTATCTTTTGATTAGTGAGTTGAATCCATTTTTGTTTGAAGTAATTATTGATAGGAAAGGATTTCCTTTTTCCGTTTTGTTAACTGTTTTGTCTATCTAACAGTTCTTTTGCATGTCTTTGTCTCTTGCTGTCTTCATTTGTGTTTTATTGTTGCTTTTTGTGTTAATGGTTTTTGCTTTCCCTTCTCTTTTTCTTTTGTGTAACTTCAGTAGTCATTGCCTGGGGCTTACATAAGATACAGTTGTCTGTTTTAAGATGATGACAACTCACCTTCACTTATATGCAAGACCTCTCAGCTTTTACCTCCCCCCTCTACATGGTGTGCAGTTAATGCCACCATTCATAACTATTTATGTAATTGTTAACATAACTTATTTATTTATGACAGAGTCTCTCTCTGTTGCCCAGGCTGGAGTGCAGTGGCACGATCTCAGCTCACTGCAACCTCCGCCTCCCGGGTTCAAGTGATTCTCCTGTCTCAGCCTCCTGGGTAGTTGGGACTACAGGTATCCGCCACCACGCCTGGCTAATTTTTGTATTTTCAGTAGACATGGGGTTTCACCATGTGGCCAGGCTGGTCTTGAACTCCCTGCCTCAGGTTATCCACCTGCTTCGGCCTTCCAAAGTACTGGGATTACAGGTGTGAGCCACCGTGCCCAGCCAATTTATTGTTATTTTAAATATTTTTGTCTTTTACCTTTTTTTCTTCTTTGAGACAAGGTCTTGCTCTGTTGCCCAGGCTGGACTGAAGTGCAGTGGCTTGATCATTGCTCACTGCAGCCTCAGACTCCTGGGCTCAAGCAATCCTCCTACCTCAGCCTCCCAAGTAGCTGGGACTACAGGCATGCGCCACCACACCTAGCTACTTTTTTTAATTTTTTTTTTTTTTTAGTAGAGATGAGGGCTTGCTGTGTTGCCCAGTCTAGTCTAGAACTCCTGAGCTCAAGTGGTCCTCCCATCTCAGCCTTCCAAAGTGTTGGGATTACAGGCATGGGCCACCGTGCCTGGCCTCTTTTAACTTTTATAATGGAATTAAAAGCGATGTATCTACCATTGTTATGGTAATACAGCATTATGTTTGTGTCTGTATATTTCCCTTTACCAATAAGTTTCATACTTTTTATGTTTTTGTGTTGCTATTTAGTGTTCTCTTTATTCAATATGAAGAATTCCTTTTAGCCATTCTTGGAAGGCAGGTGCAGTGGTGATGAACTCCCTCAACTTTTGTTTGTCTGGGAATGTTTTTATTTCCTCTGTGTTTCTGAAGTATTGCTTCGCCAGATAAAATGTTCTTGGTTGGGGTTTTTTCCCTTCCTTTCAGTGTTTTGAATATATCATCCCATTTCTTTCTGGCCTGCAGGTTTCTGCTGAGAAACCTACTGATAGTCTAATGGGGGTTCCCATGTATGTGATGAATCACTTTTCTCTTGCTGCTTTCAAAATTCTTTTTGTCTTTGACAATTTGATTATAATGTGCCTGAGGGAGCACATGTCATCTTGAGAGAGAGATCTGTATCATCTAAGCGTGGGGCCAGCAGGGATGCTGGCCCTTAACAGGGAGGGGAGCCCTCCTCTGTAGGCTCAAAGAATTTCAGGTAATCCGAGAATTTGAGGTTCTCCAGGCCTAGAAGTTTGTATGCCATGAGTCATAGTCTCTTTCCTTCCCATCTAGGGCCTCACCTTGGCCTTGCAGCCTTCTTGGGTTGGGAGTTTAGCTTCCCTGGCAGCCATTCATTTCTGGTCCTGGCCCCTGGCTGCAGTAGAGCACAGCTTGGTGCCCTTGGCTTTTGGTCACACATTGCTGCCTCTCAGCCTTCTTTATCTTTTCCCTAGACTGTCTGCAGAACTCAGTGCAGCCACCACCCCCTTGTCCTTACTTCCCTCCTCCGTGTTCACAACACATCACCTAGTGGGTGCCCTCCCACTGGTCCCCACCATATGGCCCCACTTCTTGCCTTCTTGAGCTGCTTCTGGCACCACCTCCCATAGGTTAGTTCTCTGGGAAGCAGCCTTAGATACAGAGTCACTGTTTGGGGCTGACCCTTTGGGAGAGAGGTGGGTGAGCAGGCGTGGGCCAAGAAAGGGAATGGTGCCCTAGCCAGGCTCAGCACCTCACCTGATCCCCAGGGGCTGGAGCTGAAGGGACCCACCAGAGCAGCTGCCCACATGCTGGGCTTAGATAAGCGCCCTTCTGACCCTGCTTTGGTCCCTCGCTGGCTGGGCTGGGTGAGGTGGCTCTCTGGAGCTGAGCCCCAAGCCTTCTCCCAGGAGCCTAGGTGGTGGGCATCTTGTCTAGCACCAGGCTTGGTGAAGGTGGCACATGGTTTTGGAAGCAGCCCACCAGTGGAGGGCTTTTGTGCGGGTGCTAGACGGTGACCAAGACAGAGCCCATCAGCTGGGCTTACATTTCCTCTCAGTTTTTCTTCTTCTCATCTGTGTTGTGTCTTTTAATTTTAGTATTTATTTTGGTACAATATTTTAGTACTTGTTATTACAGAATACATTTGTTAAACTTGAAACCAGTTTTTTTTGGGCAGAAGTTTGGTTTCAATAAAAGGTTGAGTTAGTGCTTATAAAAGCTGTAGGTTTTTTTCTGTGCTTCTGGTTAGTGTTGTAAGTAATCATGCAAAAACACTATTTCTGCAGCGAAAACAGTGTTACACCAGAAGAGCAGCCGGCCTCCTGTACCTATCTCCAACGCGACCAAACGCAGCTTCCTAGGCAGCCCCGCTGCAGGGACCTCGGCTGACCTGCAGCCCCCCGTGCAGCTGCCGGCGGAAGGCTGTCACAGGCACTACCTGCACCCCGAAGAACCTGAATACCTGTAAGTCTGTCTTTCTGCTTTTAGAATCAGTTCACCATCTTGTGTCCCTTTTTGTTTTAGTTTAAAATATTCATTGAAGTTACCTTTTTTTTAAAATAAGCAATTTGTATTGGCTTATGAAAGATTTTCCTTCTGTCCCTGCCCTTCTGGCCGTTCGGTCCCCTTTCCAGAGGCCGGGAATGATACTAGCAGGAAATTCCTTCAAGGATGTGTACCTAATTCTAACATTGTTTATGGAACAGGTGTTTTTCTGTTCTCTTTTCCACCATGTGTTACACTGTTTAAGAAATGATCTAAAGATTAGAAAGTTGAATTGGCAGTTTAGGTGTGCTCTTTATGGTCTGATAGACATAAAGAGTGAAATCCTCTTGCATTTCAAGTATTGTGAAGTCTTCAAAGGAGAGTATTTGTTTGCTCTTCGGGGAAGAATTAGTTTGATTCTAGTGAAAAAGGGTATAGAGCTGCTTAAAGGCTAAACTACTCTAGAAAAAGAGTTGTTTAAAAAACGTTTTTTCGGAAATGAATTTTCATCATGAAGACCTAATTTGGATAACCATATCTGGGGTAGAATTGACTGTGCCAGAATTGGGGGAGGGGATGAAGGAACCTTCCCTTGGAGTAAGAGTGAGCTTTGTGCTTTGTGTGATAGGAGGGCCCACAGCTGATTCCAGCCTGGAGCCAGTTAGCACACCTAAAGTGGAGAAACATTTTTAACATGTGGCGATTTAAGTTGGGATTTAAGATGAAGACACTATTTAAAAGTGGTTTTAAATAATTCACATAAATGAATGGTTCAGTGAGACAGCATGGCATAGAACGAACTCAGTTGTTTCAGGTTGTTTGAGAGGAGCTAAAACCGGTGACCATGTTGAGGGATGGGATGCGGGGGCTGCCGGAGTCAGGAGGAAGGAGTTGAGAGGCCCTTGTGATACAGGCAGTGTAGGGGGGTACACACCCAGGGGTGGGGAGTAGCTGAGGGAGGGGTTTAGATGTGTTCTGTGTTGGGCGGCTTTGAGACTGGGGTGTCTGTCCCCAGAGCTCAGAGCAGAGGTGAGGCGGTAACTCCGTGCCCGCGGGCACAGGTGGGGTCACTGAGTGAGGAGAATGGCTGGAGGCTGAGCCGTCCCTCACACCACGGGGCCAGCGTGGACACTTGGCATCCTCCTTTCGGTCTTTGCGTGTCTGTTGTTGAGCCCTGTGTGTGTGTGTGTGTGTGTGTGTGTGCATAAGAAGCTGGTGACCGTGTACACCCTGCTCTATTACCTGCTGTTTGCACCCAGCAAGCCTGTGGTGAGAATTTTCCCACTTGGTGCATCCTCCTCTACCACAGTTTCAGCAGCTACCCAGTCTTTCACATCATGGGCATGCTGTGATGGGTCCGCTGTCCCCATGGTGTCCAGGCTGCAGAGTTTGCATTGTGGCCCTGGCACAGGTCCCTGTGCCATTCCTGCTCTGCCCAGCTTCTCCCCGTGCTCCCTGCCTTGAGCCCCTGTCTCCGCAACCCTTTCGCTTGTGTGCTCCTGCATGCGTGCTCTCACTATGTCTCTGTGGTGTCTGTGTCCTGGCTCTGGTGTCCTCTGCCCATCTTTGCCTCTTCAGGCCTAGGTGTGCTGACTCTGGCCCAGGGTGCCGAGCTGTCCCCTGCGATCTCCCCAGCCTGTCTGCACCTGGCGAATTATCCCTTTACCAAATTCTCCCCAAAGTGAAACAAGCAAGATAGCTGCCCTGCAGTGTGAGTGCGCTTGTTTCTCGGGGAGTGGCAGGGGCTGTGGGTGCCGGTCTCATGGGTGTTGCTCTGTCAGAACTGTGTGATCCGCACATGTGTGACCTCAGCCTTTCCCGCATGTGCCGTTCTTCCTGGGGGGGAGGCCCTCACACCCATGCTTCTGTGTGCACCTCTCATCGTTCTTTCTCTTGAGCTATAATCCAAGGAGTGGTAAAGGTGTGAGTGATTTTAGAGGTTTTTGTGGATATTGCCATATTGTCCTCTAAAAATGTACATTTTTACCCTCCCACCAGCAGTGTGGGAATGCTCATGCTGCTGTCTGTGATGGGTTTAATTACTCATCAGTATCTTCACAGTTGTGGCTTAGTACGGCGGGCATCATCCTTGTGGTCTAGTTTACCTCTGAAGTTCTCTTTTTTTTTTTTATTGAAGCAGTAATGTGCATTTTTGAAAACTTGCTTGTCAGAGGATCACTTTTTCTTTTTACTTTTGCTTATCTCAAAAAATCACTCTAATTGCACGCCTGGGTTTTGCATTTCCTGTGGGAAGCTGGTTATGTTGTAGACACATCGGGGAGTCAGTGTGCCCCTGTTTGCAGTGTGTGGATGTTCATCCCAGGTTGGAAGTTCCTGGTACTCTTGGCTCATTTTTATAGTCATTTTTCCCGAACAGTCCGAGTTTCTCAAAACTTGGTGTGAATTCAGGATGGTCCTGTACACTTGTGCATTTGCTGTTGACCTTGAAGTTTGATAAAGGAATGATTTTCCCTGTAAATTCTTTTTCCATTTAGTGGGAAAGGAACTGCTGCCTTCAGCCCATCCCATCCTTTATTGCCACTGCGACAGAAACAGCAGAAATCTATACAGGGAGAGGACATTCCTGGTAAGAATGTTGTTTCCTCCTTATCGTTTTTCCTTAATTTCTCCTTACTATAGATTAGTAAAATCATATTTCTCAAAATTAAATCATTTTATTCTGATGTAGTGAATTTTTCTTTTTTTTTTTTTGAGATGGAGTCTTGCTCTGTCACCAGGCTGAAGTGCTGTGGCGCAATCTCGGCTCCCTGGTTCAAGTGATTCTTCTGCCTCAGCCTCCCACATAGCTGGGATTATAGGCGCATGCCTCCATGCTCAGCTAATTTTTGTATTTTTAGTAGAGACAGGGTTTCATCATGTCAGCCAGGATGGTCTCGATCTCCTAGCCTCATGATCTGCCCACCTCGGCCTCCCAGAGTACTGGAATTACAAGTGTGAGCCACTGTGCCCGGCCGATGTAGTGATTTTAGTTAAGACTGTAGGCAAATAAATTAACTTGTGTTGATGTATCTCAGAATGTATAGTCTTGCAGTGAAAATATCGTTGAGAGCAATTACCTTCTGTGTAGTAGACACAGAGTAATTGCGACATAAGCAGGGCTCACACGTGCTGAAGCTCTCTCACAGTTCTGAACCGTGTGTTACCATCAAAATGTGGGACAACTGTGTGGTTTTGCCTCTCTGCTTTCCGTGGGGCCCTTCTGGTATACTGACTTGGATGCATTTTTCTGGAGAAATGGTCATATTGAAAGAATTTCCAGTGATAGAAAATTGGTTACTTAACACTGTCTATTTCCTCTGTACTGCAGATCAGCGACATCGATCGAATTCTTTGACCCGAGTTGATGGTCAGCCTCGAGGAGCAGCAATAGCCTGGCCAGAAAAAAAAACCAGGTGAGTCTCTGTTTCAGCGATGTTTCTGTTTGGAATGTTTTTTATACTAAACAGCAGTTCTTAAGATGTTGTCCCGACCCCCTGAGGATCACCGAGACCCTTTTGGGGAGACCCTGAGATCAGAATTATTTTTATAACAACACTAGGACAACAACTACTGCCTCTCTGCAGCCTCACTCTTGCAAGTGTGCTGTGGGATTTTTCAGAGGCTGCACACCATGTGGTGGGGCAGCAGGTGGAGTCAGGTATGAGGGTCCAGCCAGATCCCAGAGCTGTACAGGTGTCAAATAGTGCCTGCCCTTAACACTGGAAACTTCCGTTCTGGAGAATATAGTCATTTGTCATGGAGTGGGCTAATTACTGTAATTTTAATCAGTGTTTAGAAAATGTCTGAGCTTTAATTTCTAGGATGGTAAATAGAGATTAATACTGAAATAGAAACAAAAGCTCTTTGAGGTCCTCAGTAATTTTTAAAGATATCAAGAGGTCCTGGGACTAGAGTGTTTGAGAATCACAAAGCTGACATTATCTCGGATTTTCTTCTGCCCTGTGGAAGAGTGAGTTTAAATCTCCTGCATATGAGAGGCGTATTCTCTTTGCATGGCTGCCATTCTCACCACCCGGTCCACGTTGGGGGTCTCTGGTGTATACAGCAGCGCACCCAGTGGGCCTTCCCTGTGTTTCAGGCCTGCGTCCCAGCCAACACCTTTTGCTCTACATCACGCTGCGAGTTGTGAAGTGGATCCCAGCTCTGGCGACAGCATCAGCTTGGCCCGCTCCATCAGCAAAGACAGTTTGGCATCCAGTATTGTTAATCTGACCCCACAGAACCAGCCACACCCCACGGCCACTAAGACCCATGGGAAGAGCCTCCTGAACAATGTCAGTATTGAGGATGAGGAAGAGGAGCTTGTGGCTATTGTTAGAGCAGACGTGGCTCCCCAGCAGGCTGACCCGGAGTTCCCCAGGGCCTCACCCCGGGCCTTAGGCCTTACAG
The DNA here is from genome assembly GCF_009828535.3 of Hylobates moloch. Lineage (NCBI taxonomy): Eukaryota > Metazoa > Chordata > Mammalia > Primates > Hylobatidae > Hylobates > Hylobates moloch. Next base: position 107,928,668 of record NW_026652285.1, on the reverse strand, counting down.
CAAATGCCCGGTCTCCCCAAGGACAGCTGGACACCTCGGAAAGTAAGCCTGACAGTTTTTTCTTGGAGCCTTTGATGCCAGCAGTGCTTAAGCCAGCGAAAGAGAAGCAGGTGATCACCAAGGAGGATGAACGGGGGGAAGGGAGACCGAGGAGCATCACGTCCAGGAAGCCCAGCGAGGGCCCCCAGCCTTTGGTACGAAGGAAGATGACTGGCAGTCGTGACTTGAATAGGACTTTTACCCCGATTCCATGCTCAGAATTCCCCATGGGCATCGACCCCACCGAGACAGGACCGCAGTCAGTGGAAACCACAGGAGAGGTGTGTGGTGGCCCTCTGGCCCTTGGTGGATTCGATCCGTTCCCCCAGGGACTATCCACGGATGGCTTCTTCCTTCATGTAGGCAGGGCCGATGAAGACACCGAGGGAAGATTATATGTTAGTTGTTCAAAAAGCCCCAACTCCCACGATTCAGAGCCGTGGACTCTCCTCAGGCAGGATTCTGACTCGGATGTGGTGGACATAGAGGAAGCCGAGCATGATTTCATGGGTGAGGCCCATCCTGTGGTTCTCAGCAGATACATCGGGGAGGAAGAGTCGGCCAAACTGCAGGAGGACATGAAGGTGAAGGAACACGAAGACAAAGATGACGCCAGCGGCCGCTCGAGCCCCTGCCTGAGCACAGCCTCTCAGATGAGCAGCGTCTCCATGGCGAGTGGGAGCGTGAAGATGACCAGCTTTGCGGAGAGGAAGCTCCAGAGACTCAACAGCTGTGAGACCAAGTCCAGCACCAGCAGCTCCCAGAAGACCACGCCAGATGCGTCTGAGAGCTGCCCAGCTCCTCTGACGACGTGGAGGCAGAAGAGGGAGCAGAGCCCAGGCCGGCATGGCAGGGACCCTGCCAGCCTCCTGGCATCTGAGCTGGTACAGCTGCACATGCAGCTGGAGGAGAAGCGCAGGGCCATTGAGGCCCAGAAGAAGAAGATGGAGGCGCTGTCGGCAAGGCAGCGCCTGAAGCTCGGCAAGGCTGCGTTCCTGCATGTGGTGAAGAAGGGCAAGGCCGAGGCTGCCCCGCCCCTCAGGCCAGAGCACTTTGCAAAGGAGTACTCTCAGCACAACGGGGAGGACTGTGGGGATGCCGTTTCCAAAACCGAAGACTTTCTCGTGAAGGAGGAGCAGATAGAGGAGCTCCTTCACGAGCCTCAGGATATGGACAAAGAGAACCTGGCCTTTGCTCAGCAACATAAAGCAAAAGACCCTGTGGCTCTGCACGAGCTGGAGAGAAATAAGGTGATCTCTGCCGCCCTCCTGGAGGACACCGTTGGGGAGGTTGTTGACGTGAATGAATGTGACCTTTCCATCGAGAAGCTCAACGAAACCATCAGTACGCTGCAGCAGGCCATCCTGAAAATCTCTCAGCAGCAGGAGCAGCTTCTCATGAAGTCCCCCACAGTCCCAGTGCCGGGCTCTAAGAATAACTCGCAGGACCACAAAGTGAAGGTGCCCGTCCACTTCGTGGAGCCACTCTCTCCCACAGGCGTGGCTGGCCACCGCAAAGCCCCCCGGCTCGGTCAAGGCCGGAATTCCCGTTCCGGAAGGCCGGCGGAGCTGAAGGTCCCGAAAGACAGGCCACAGGGCTCCTCCCGAAGTAAAACCCCAACGCCCAGTGTAGAGACGCTCCCGCACTTGAGACCGTTCCCTGCCAGCAGCCACCCTCGGACGCCCACGGACCCTGGCCTGGACGGTGCCCTGGAGCCCAGCGGTGACCCACATGGGAAGTGTCTCTTTGATAGTTACAGGCTCCACGATGAAAGCAATCAGCGGACACTTACTCTGTCCTCTTCCAAAGATGCCAACATTCTTTCGGAGCAGATGAGCCTCAAAGAAGTTCTGGATGCGAGTGTGAAGGAGGCGGGGCCCAGCTCCTCAGATGTCTCGGGAAAAGAGAGCGTCCCCGTGGAGGAGCCTCTGAGGAGCAGGGCCAGCCTCATTGAAGTGGACCTCTCTGACCTGAAGGCCCCCGACGAGGATGGGGAGCTGGCAAGCCTCGATGGCTCGGCGGACCTCGTCAGCGAAGGCGACCAGAAGCCGGGGGTGGGCTTCTTCTTCAAGGTAAGGGATTGGTAGCATCTGTTTCAGGCACTCGTGATGTGTTTCCACCTCACGTGATTGTGAGTGAGTTAGAGAACACAGATCTGCGCCAGGCTGGCCAGCCGCTCCCGTAAGAGGCCAGGGGATGTGTGTGTTTAGCTTTGTGGGCCACAGAGTCTCTGTCCCGAGGACTTCACTTGGCCAGAAGCAGCCCTGGGCATTACGCATGCAAGTGAGCGTGGCGTGGCTGAGATGACTTTGTTATGAGCCCTGAAACTGGAATTTCATGTGATTTTCAACACAGTTTTTTTTTGCTGGTTTTCCAGTCAAAACTCTGTTGTCGCCCTGTCCTGCCCCAAAGTGTAAAAAGCGTTCGTCATTAGAATGCTCTGGCGGTGGCCAGGCCTGGCCTGTGGGCTGAAGTTTGCCAACCTCTGATACAGCAACTTCAGAAAACATTTTTGATATGTTTTTCTTGTAATTTTTTCCTTAGAGATGAAGGGAAGCGTAAACTGAACTGTTTTAATAGTCAGTGCGCCACATGATGTTTCGCTGTGACGTTCGTTGTCTCCTAAGATGATAAGACCATATATCATTGTCTCCTAAGATGATAAGACCGTATTTTCGTGGTAGTTTTTCAATGATAGATTTTGATACACAGTTACTTACAGTATTGGGTACAGTAATGTGCTGTGCAGGTCTGTAGTCTAGGAGCAGTGGCTGAGGTAGCCGAGGCCTGTAGGGGGCGCTGCCATCCAGGTGTGCCCACACTCCATGATGCTCACACAGCAGCAAAGTCACCTGAGGACGTATTTCTCAACGTTTTCTCTCGGCAAGCGACACGCAACTGTTTCTGCTTTGCCTCCAGACAGTTATGAATTTGACTGAGAGGATACCAAATCATCAGGCGGATCTTAGCAAAAGAGGCAAGCGTTATTTGGTGGTTGCACTTCTGAAATGTAAACAAATTTGTGACCAACTTCAGTATTCACTTTTTCACCTTTTTTTTTTGGGGGGGGGGGCAGAGTCTGGCTCTGTCGCCCAGGCTGGAGAAAAGGGCATGATCTTGGCTCACTGCAACCTCTGCCTCCTGAGTTCAAACGATTCTCCTGCCTCAGCCTCCTGAGTAGCTGGGATTACAGGCATGTGCCACCACGCCCGGCTATTTTTTTTTTTTTTTTTTAGTGGAGACAGGGTTTTGCCATGTTGGCCAGGCTGGTCTTGAACTCCTGACCTCAGGTGATCCACTCTCCTTGGCCTCCCAAAGTGCTAGGATTACAGGCGTGAGACACCACATCTAGCCAATTTTTGTGTTTTTAATAGAGACAGGGTTTCGCCATGTTGGGCAGGCTGGTCTCGAACTCCTGATCTCAAGTGATTCACCCACCTCAGCCTCCCAAAGTGCTGGGATTACAGGAATGAGCCACTGTGCCCAGCCTCGCTCTTATTTTGGAAATATACTTGTACTTTTTAAGGCAAACTGGATCTCATGTGAGATGTTTGGAAAGTTGGGTGATGCCAAGTGCCTTTGAAATGCCCTGGTTTGTCTTCATTCGTATTTTAGAGTCTGTAACGGTTAAAGAAAAGCATAGAAGTCTTTATGCGTTAAACTTTTAAAAGTGTAGTGAAAGTCGGCTGCTGGGTCGAGTGTGGCGGTGTCGGGCGTCTGAGGGGGTTCTTGTCATGCTCTGTGTGGCCTCTGTCTTGCAGGATGAACAGAAAGCGGAAGATGAGCTCGCCAAGAAGCGGGCGGCCTTCCTCCTGAAGCAGCAGCGCAAGGCCGAGGAGGCCCGCGTGCGCAAGCAGCAGCTGGAAGCGGAGGTGGAGCTCAAGCGTGACGAAGCCCGGTAAGCGTCCCGCTGGGGGGGCAAAGCAGACTGAGCAGGAGCCTAGTGGGTCCCTGGCGGCCCCGGTCCCATTCCTGGCGCTGGGCATGGACCATGGCAATGAGTGCCTGTGACGGTCTTACTCCTCCCATGGACGACCTCCCCGAACTTTCACGGCTCCTGCTGATCTGCAGTGAGGACGTGCGTTGCCGGTGGCCAGGGAGGCTGTGTGGCCTTGGTGGGTCATCTGCAGGACTGCCCTTGCAGCCTCTGTGTCCCGTTTGTGGAGGCTGGCCACCCTTGGTCCCAGCGGCCGGGGAGAACCCGAGAAACGCGCCTGGACAGAGCGCCGCGGCGCAGGCGTCGTGGAAGAAGCCCCGTGACCGAGCAGTGTCTGGGCGTGTGTTCCTCTCAGGCGCAAAGCTGAGGAAGACCGGGTGCGGAAGGAGGAGGAGAAGGCGCGGCGCGAGCTCATCAAGCAGGAGTACCTGCGGAGGAAGCAGCAGCAGATCCTAGAGGAGCAGGGGCTCGGCAAGCCCAAGTCAAAGCCGAAGAAGCCGCGGCCGAAGTCGGTGCACCGGGAAGAGTCGTGCAGCGACTCCGGCACCAAGTGCTCCTCGACCCGTAAGCAGCCCCGGCCCTCACGCGGGCAGTGCTTCCTTCCGCGGGCGGCGGCCTCACGTTCTTCAGCTCATTTCAACTTTGTCAAGAGTGGTGTGAGGCGGGAAGGGCGGAGATGATTATCCCCGTTTCATGGATGACAATGTTGAGACCAGATGCTCTGAGATGTGCGGCACATCCAGGCGTAGCCCGGCTCCCCGGGGCGAGGTGGGGATGCGGCCTCTGTGGCCGAGCTCTGCAGGGCGAGGTGAGGGGAACAGGTACAGGGGACAGGTACGTCTGTCGGAATCTGTTCATGAACCGTCGTCTGGTTCTGTCTCTGGCAGCTGATAACTTGAGCCGGACTCAGTCAGGCTCCAGCCTGTCCTTGGCCTCAGCGGCGACGACAGAACCCGAGAGCGTTTATTCCGGGGGCACACCATCTCAGCGGTAAGGGGCCTGAGACGGCCGCCGGCACAGGGCTGGAGGAAGTTCGGAGGGGCAGGGTGGGACGTCCTGATTCAACACGATGAGAGAGGCTTTCGTAACTTTAATTTTGATATAATTTCACATTTACAGAATAGTTGCAATCATGTCATCAGGAATCCCAGTGCCCTTCACACGGGCTCCCCAGCTGGTTAAACGTGGCAGCCTTCACCTTTTCGCCCTCCCCTGTCCCCCACCCCACACGTGCACACCTGCTTCTTCATCATTTTGAGTCCGTTGGAGTCCAACCATGGTGGCTCACACCCATGATTCCAGCACTTTGGGTGGCTGAGGCAGGAGGATCACTTGGGCCCTGGAGTAGCAGACCAGCCTGGGCAACAGAGTGAGACCCCCCATCTCTACAAAAAATACAAAAAAAAGTTAGCTGGGTGTGGGGCATGCACCTGTAGTCCCAGCTACTTGGGAAGCTGAGGTGGTAGTATCGCTTGAGCCCAGGAAGTTGAGGCTGCAGTGAGCTATGCTCACGCTACTGCACTCCAGCCTGGGCAACAGAGTGAGACGCTGCCAAAAAAACCCCCAGAAGCAAAAATAAACAAAACCACTCCGTTGGAGATGTCTGGCCTTTTATGCTTAAATACTTAAGTGTGTATTTCCTAGAACGAGAATGTTTTCTCGTGTTATCAGTTACCAAGGCAGCACTTTCATCCGATTTGCGGTCCCCATTCAGCTGTCCTCAGTTGTCCCAAGAGTGTCCACGACAATTGTGTTGTTCCCTAGTGCAGGATCTGGTTTGGGGCGACGAATGGCCCTGAAATGCCATGTCCCTTTAGTCTCCTTCGATCCAGAGCAGTTCCTTAGCCTTTCTGTGCCTTTCTGTACCTTGACTTTGGTAACCACAGGTCAGTTATCCTGGCTGCCTCTCAGTATTGGTTTCCTGTGATGAGACTGAGGCCTCGCGCTTCTGATTGAGCAGCCCAGAAGTGAGCATGCTTCTTGCTCAACGCAGCCTCTCAGGTGGGCCCCAGGACTGCTCCTGTGATGAGAAAGTAACTTCAGGAGGGAGGCTGGGGACTGGTCTGGACCTCACGGAACTGTCCCGCAGGGGCTTTAGTGACCACCACGGAACTCCTGCTCACCGCCTCCTCCACGTGTGTTGTCAGCTCTCGGGGAGCAAGGGCTTCCCCCGCCCATGTGCCCCTTTATTTTTATATGCACACCGTGTGGCTCCTGCTCTGTCTGCACCTGTGGGCCGTGTTTTCTTGTCTCTTCACCCGTCTCATGGCTCCTTGTTGTCTCTGGGCTTTGTGGCAGATCCTTCCGAGGGACTGCAGATTCTGTTTGGGTTTTTGTTCTGGTGGTCAATTACCCTGGCTGGTTTCAGACTCCAGCTCTGTCTGCCTCCCTTGTGAGAGCAGCAGCTGACATCTCTGAGCAGCTGTGTCCAGCCTTTTGGCATCTGTTGTGCTCAGTGGAGACTTTCCTGCAGGGTGGAGCTCAGGCCTTCCAGGGATCAGAGTCACTGGGACCCAAATTTTCAGACTTAGCCCGCTGTGGCCCCTCCTTCCCTAGGTCTCATTCCTGGCTGGGCAGCAGCACAAGTGGCCCAAACTTCATCCTCTGGCTTCCTGAGCCAGCAGCACTGTGCCCTGTGCTGTGCCTGTGCCCTGCTCAAGGGGGCGGTGCCTGGAGCAAGGGCTGTGTGGAGGTGAACCCCTTCGGTGAAGGGCTGACTCCCCCCCTGTCTGTCTTTGTCACTCCCTAGTGCCTGAAGTGTTTGCTTTTGTATTTTGCTCGGAGTGTCTGTACTGTGTGGGAGTTGTGGCAACTCGAGCCCCCACCGTCACCGAAAGCCTCCTTCCCTGCTGATGTGCTTCCTGTCCTGGTTGTGGGCCAGCCCCTTGCCAGCGGTGGTGAGAGGAAGCCACCGCTTCACCTGCCTGTCTTGTCTGTTTCTGCCTGCAGAGTGGAATCGATGGAAGCCCTGCCCATACTGAGCCGTAACCCGAGCAGGAGCACAGACCGAGACTGGGAGACCGCGTCGGCGGCGTCTTCCCTGGCCTCAGTGGCCGAGTACACAGGTGACGGCCTTTGCCCTCCTTAGAGGTCATCGTGGGCATGGCCGCACACCTTTGCGTGGCTCTTTCAATATCTGTTCTCTATTTTGGTCTAAAAAGTATTTTTCTAACAAAGATGTTTGATGTAGTGAAAGAGCTATTTTTAGCTCTTTGGTGCTGAAATGGGCATGTGGTTTAGTAGAAGCTCTTAGGCCTGCCTTGCCCTCGTGGCCATCTGCCCTGCTGTCTGCTGTGCAGGGGGCAGCAGACCTGGGGGCGGCAGAGCCCGGGAGTGGTGGGAGTGCTTGGCTCTCACCAGCTGCCCTTGGAGCAGGCATGGGCTCAGGGCACGGTGAACTGGAGGTGCTGCTGTGGCTGAGGCGTATGTCCTGGGGCCTTTGAACTTTAGACTTTTTACAAGTTATTTACCTGGTTTGGTCTTATTTTATAGTTAAGACACTGAATTTAGAAAAGGGGATAAATTATTGATTACTTTGTCTTTAGTTGTCTAAAAATTTATAACTTAAAATTCTTTTGAATAAATTTAAGTGGTTTTTACTTTGCATTTTTAAATAATCATAAATATCTGTAATTCAGCCTACCCATTGCTTGCTTCTAAGACATTGTTGGTTTTCTTTTTTGTGTGTGTTCGTGCCTTAAAATAATAATTTTGCCAACCCTGGCCTCGTTTCTTAGGTCCCAAGCTCTTTAAGGAGCCCAGTAGTAAATCAAACAAGCCGATTATTCACAATGCCATATCCCATTGCTGCCTGGCTGGAAAAGTGAATGAACCCCACAAGAATTCCATATTGGAGGCAAGTATCACGTTTCAACCTCAGTTTTTATGTGGAATAAAAGTGTTTATAAATTAAGGGTTCTTTTTAAAAGAAAACACCCCTAATCTTTGATGCACGAGAGTTACTAGGGAGGATGCAGATTTCAGGGAAGGCCGTTCCAGGCAGGTGGGAGTGAGGTGTGCCAAGGTCCAGGGGCTGTGGCGGGCCTGTGCTGGAGGAACACCCAGGAGGACGGGGCAGGGTTCAGAGGCTACATCCCCATGTGGTGCCTCTGGGCTGAGGAAAGACTTAGCTTTACTCAGAGTGAGCTAGTGGATGCAGGTGTGGGCAGAGGAGAGCCAGGGACCCACCTGTCCTTCCCAGTAGATCAGAGCAGTCAGCAGGGAAGCCAGGGAGGCAGCCTGGAGGTGAGTGAGGAACAGGGGCCAGGGCTGGAGCGGTGGGTTGGAGAGGACAGAGGATGGAGTGGTGGGTTGGGGAGGACGGAGGATGGAGTGGTGGGTTGGGGAGGACGGAGCAGTGGGGGGAGGATGGAGCAGGGAGAGTGGGAGGAGGCGCGCATCCGCTGAGCGTGTGGACTCTGGAGCACCCAGTGTGTATGCCCAGGGAGGGGCTTGGAAGCAGGAATCTGAGCGTCCTGCGCGGGGTCTAGGCTGGCCCCTGAGGGGCAGGACTGGGATTCCAGGGGAGAGGAGGCAGAGCCACTGGACCCCGCCCCAGATTCAGGCTGGTGTGTGGCCTTAAGTTGCTGGCCTTGGGATACAACGGCTTGTGAATGAGTGAATGAAAATTATGCAACAATCTGTCATCCACCAGAAATTCTGCTTTTTGATAATTAAGACAACCCCTGGTCCTTAGTTGGTTTAGTTGTAAAAATTAAAGTGACATATGGAATTTGTGACCCACTTTAAAACGGATGTGTTCTTTTCTTGATAGTGAAGATCATTTAGACTAAGAATGGCCCCGACCTAGGCAGGTCTCATGGCACTGGGGACAGAAGAGGCCATGGTCATGCCCTTCCTGCTTAGATTTCCACACGGAGAGGTGGTTGGCCCCTTGTATCAGTGGCCCCCAGGATCACCCTGCATGCGGAGATGCACTGGAAGGACTCGTGGCCCTCAGTGTGGAGCTGACCCATGGCTTAGATGTATTCCAGCACTGTGGAGGGAGCCAGAGCCACTGGGTGAAGAGGGAGAAGACAGAGGCGGGGCCAGGCCCTGTGTAGCTCCCTCTGCTCTCGTTCTTCCAGCAGCAGATCCACAGCAGCCTGTGGGCCATGGAAAGCCCTTTTGAGGCTGGCTGCCCTGAGCTCTCCCTGGGGGCTGGTCACGAGGCACACCCCCTCCCCAGTGTACAGCAGTGTGCCTGACGCCTGGGAGGAAACCAGCGTCAGCGTGCAGACCAGCAGTTCAGGCTCAGGGAGGCCCTCCTGTCAGCCAGTGAGTGACTGGGAGCTCTGCAGATAGCAAGTTCCCAGGTGCCCACTGAGGGCTGCCCAGCAGGCAGGCCTTTCTAGGACAGCAGCCCTCTCAGCTGTGCCACGTAAGCTGTGGGCACCACACGCTTCCTTACCGCGCAGGCAGCGATAAGTAAATAAGATGAACCCCACTCCCTACAGTCCCACTGTCCCTACAAATTAAATGTTTCTTTCTTTTTGGCATCTAATTCTGTTCATATTTAAACACAGTGTATAGGGTTGAAATCAGTATTATATATACAGTTTTGGATTCTTTTAAAAAATATGTATTATTTAAAATAAACCCCATTATATGCTGATATATTGTATATTTATGAAAAGTAACTTTTCTAAAGCCAAATAAATAGAAGAGTGGCATTGACATAAGAGGGCTGGCATCTCAGCCGCTCGTGCCCTCCGTCCATTACAACCATACAGCCCAGCGCCTTGGGAAGGTTCCGTTGCACACTTGTGAGAGGCAATGAGGCCTTAGCCTTTCGAGGTCAAGGGCTTGACCCTGAGATTCCTGGGAAGGCCTCAGGATGCCTGGGCCGCGTGTGGAGAACTGCTAGGGCAGACCCACGTGCTCCCATTCCCAGGCATATGGAGGGTTTGTTTTTAAAAGTTACCAAAACACATGAAGATATGTTTTAAACTTTAGAATACAATCAACAAACGGGGCGACAGGCATCAGCAGTTTGTCATACTTCAGATTCTTCTTTTTTTTTTTTTTTGAGATGGAGTCTCACTCTGTCGCCCAGACTGGAGCGCAGTGGTGCAATCTCAGCTCACTGCAACCTCTACCCCTCCAGGCTCAAGCGATTCTCTGAGTAGCTGGGACTACAGGCATGTGCCACCACAGCCGGGTAATTTTTGTATCGTTAGTAGAGATGGGGTTTCACCATATTGGCCAGGCTGGTCTTGAACTCCTGACCTCAAGTGATTCGCCCACCTCAGCTTCCCAAAGTGCTGGTATTACAGGCGTGAGCCACTGTGCCTGGCCCAAACAGCTTTATAAGATATCATTCACATACTGTAAAATTCACCCCTTTAAGCTATAGCATTCAGTGGTTTTTAGTGCATTCATAGAATAGCACAACTATCACCACCGCCTAATTCCAGAACATTTTCATCCTCACAGAAAGAAACTCCGTGCCCGTGAACAGTCACTCCCCTAGTCTTTTCCTGCACCCAGGCTCTTGGCGGTTGCCAGTCTGTCTCCATGGATTTGCCTGTTCTGGGCATTTATATAACTGGAATCATAATTTATATGACCTTTTGGGTCAGGTTTCTTTCACTTAGCGTGATGCTCTGAGGTTTCTCAGTGTAGTGTGTACCGGGACTCCTTCCTTTTCATAGCTGGATAATGCTCCATTGCGTGCTCCGACCCCATGCTGTTCATCTCGTCATCTGCTGATGCACACTTGGGTTGATTCTACTTAAAACATTTTTTATTGATACGGAACAGATGTACATGTTTTTGGGGGTACATGTGATATTTTCGTTTCTACTTTTTGCCTGTGAGGGATAGTGCTGTTACTCATATGCAGTGTTTTGTATGGATGCATGTTTTCATTTCCCTTGAGTGCATACGTGAGAGAGGAATTGCTGGGTCCCACGGTAACTGCCTGATGATTTGGAGAACAGCCAAGTTGTTTTTCACAGCAGCTGCTGTGCTCTATATCCTTCTGGCAGTGAACGAGCCTCATGGCTCGCCAGCACTCGTTACCTCCCTGCTTCTGGGTTCCAGCCGTCCTTGTGGGCATGACGTGGCATCTCTTTCTGACTGGCGTTTCTCTGGTGGCTAATGATGAGCATCTTTTCATATGCTTTTCCACTTAATCGTAAAAGCATTTTTTCCCCCTTGCTTGCTTAGACTTCTTAAGTAAAGTCTCAGTGGCATATAACGCCCCCGGACAGGGGTCTGCTGTATTGTTTACAACAGGCAGGCTGTAGCTGACGGGTGGGAGAGCTTCCCACGGAGCAGTGCTGGTTGAGCCGCTGTGGGAGCCCAACTCGTGGTGATTGGAGTGGCCCTGAAGTGTTTGTCTCTTCCCCTTTTCTCTCTCTGCACAGGAGCTGGAGAAGTGTGATGCCAATCACTACATCATACTGTTTCGTGATGCTGGCTGCCAGTTCAGGGCGCTTTACTGCTACTATCCTGATACTGAGGAAATCTACAAACTCACTGGCACGGGGCCAAAGAACATCACCAAGAAAATGATCGACAAGCTGTATAAATACAGCTCAGACCGAAAACAGTTTAACTTGATCCCAGCCAAAACCATGTCTGTCAGTGTGGACGCACTCACAATCCACAACCACCTGTGGCAGCCCAAGCGGCCCGCAGTGCCAAAGAAGGCCCAGACTCGTAAATGACCCCGGTGCAGCCGGCGTCCGAAGGGTGGCCCAGACTCGTAAATGACGCCCTTGTGGCCAGCATCCAGAGGGTGCCACGGGGTCCTTATTTATTGTTTTCATCTATTTGGGTACGAAGTGTGCAAAGTCACAGACCTTTTGCAAAGAGGTTTCTAGACAGAAGAAAACCCCTCTCTCAGCGCTCATCTCACACAGAGGATGCCAGGCAGGGCGAGGATGGGGGAGTAGATGCCGCTTTTGCAGTGGCTCGCACTGCTGTGGCCACCGCTGACCACTGAGGCTCCCAGAGGAGGGTGTTCACAGCCAGGTCCCAGGCCACGGAGCTCCCTTACTTGAAGTTCTCCTTCAGCATAGATTAGACGTGATCCACTTTGCTTTCTTGCTTCTCGCCTCGCCCCCTTGCACATTGCCTGACACCCTCATGTTGGCCAGCTGTAATCTCATGTGACTATAGGACTGAGGCTCAATTTGGCTTGGGGTGTTTGAATGTCTATAGCAAAGGAATTCATAATGGGAAATCTTTTTCATTTGAGAAATTGTATGATACTTATTGATTGTGTCTACTGCCAACATTTATATCCAATTCTAAGATTTCTGAAAAAAAATTCTTATCCCTTGCTGCTCAGAAAAAGTTTACTGAAAATACCAGTTCACTAAAAGCACTGAAATCTGCAAAGTCTGTCTTCTGCTAAAATAACGTTTACAAATGTGAAGATGATTATTTCTGGCACGCAGTCATGAGGATGGGGAATGGCACTAGGAGCTGATGTTTGCCTCATTTAAAGTAGGCAAGCCGAGCCAACTGCAGCCATCATTAATTAAGTTTTGGATAGTGCTCTAATGATTTGTTCACTTTAATAAAGACAGATTTTGGTAAAGTAGAATATTTTTCATTCTGAGCATGTTTGTCCCAAAAGGTGATGCACTTAAGCTGACAGTCCCTTCAGTGGTTTTGTTAGGTCACGGCTTGTCCTGTCTAGATTCTGCATCTGGAAGCGCTGCATGCTCTTAGAGGAGCGTGCTGTTTTCCGTGTAGATGGATACTTTTGTTTTGTTGCCTATTTAAAAACAATTAAGTGGTTATTTGCAGTTATTTCAGAACTCCAAGTAAGTGGATGGCTTTGGGTTCTTTCTGCCTTGGTCCCAATGGTGTTGATGCTTCTGTGGAGCGGACATTCCCGGGAGCAGGTGCGTGTCAGCCATGGCTGCCAGACGCTGCTGCAACTGACCAGCTACCGGAATATTCTGGAGCCACTAACATTAGTTTTGCACATATTTTCTGGGGAGTGTTACTTGAATCTATCTCGAACTGCAGAAAAAAGTAAAGATCAATAATTGGGAGAAAAAGAGACAAATTTAACTGTTACATAATTTTAGATAGACAAAAAACATGAGTGAGTCGTGTACATAAGGAAGGAGGGAACGTGGTACAGAAGGCTAGAAGGAATTACAGGTCTTATTCCCCTTTCCTCAGTCCTTTGAAGAAAAGTACAGTCTCTTGCGATTTTGTATATATCGTGTTCGACACAGCCGCTCTCTGTCCTGTAAATAGGGAACTAAAGGCTGTATGATTTCTCAAGTGCTGAGTTACACAGTCCTGAGTGAGCTTTCGGTCACCATACTTTCACACGTGGGCTTTATTTCTCACTGTATGTTTGATATGATATTACCGTATTTATTTTAAGAAAGCACTAAGATGTAATAAAGTGATGAACTAATTTGCTTTACATTGAATCGTATGTGTGAGGTTGCTGTGGCTCATTTTGCTGACCAGGCGACACCAACTCCTTGCTTTATAGGAGTTTCATGTTGTTTTTTACCATGGCCCTATTGAAGTCAGTGGAATTGGATTCTTTTTAATGAAGAGCTAGAAAATATCTGGCATAGAGCTGGAAAATTGCATTCCCATGGGACGTCTGAATCAATTCTGGATTTTCTCCATGGAATGAGTCAGTGTGTGGAACATCCTGAAACTTGTCCTTAAGCGTGTAGGATTTTTCACTGTTTGTTGTGAGTTAAGCACTAACATGGCACGGGCATTCCTGATGTCCCAAGTCCCCAGGCCAGTGTTCGCCTCATGGTTGACAGAAGCATCCCTGCATTCTTCATTCTTGGACACAGCAACCCTTTTAATTTGTCTTGAAAAGTTTCAGACACAGGATTAATTTTCGTGGTGGTGCTTTTGGGCCTTTCTGGCTTGGGTGGTGGTAAAGTCATGATTTTGCAGTTGATAACACTGACTTATAGCTCTGTTTATCAATGTCTCTTATTTTCAAAGCCCCTGCAGTGGTATTTGTGTCTCGTTGCAAATTTCTTTCAGCGGAAAGCTTGCACAACTTTCGTTGCGTCTCAGAATTCTAACCTTGTTATTTAAGACAAGCTGCTCTACTCATTTAGCATATAACTTGGTAAAGAAACTGTAAACCAAATGATTCAATGTATGACGAAGTTTATGTGTAAATCCTTGGTAATGCTAGAATTCTGGGAGCCCAGAAGGTTGAAAGAGAAATGAAACTTGGTGAGTCCCATTATTTTACACATGTATGTGCAGATACGTTCTACCCACACGTGTGCGTGCACATGGCTGTGTGCGTACACCAAAGACGGACTGCTTTCCATGTGTCCTTTTGACTTTCTATGCGTGTTACTGCGGTGCAGTCTCTTAGCAGACTTCAGGCCCAAACTGTATTCTTCACTCAGGCAAAATTGAAAAGTGGAATAATTCTAAATTACTTCTAGGTTATACTTTTACCTCCCTGAAATTGTAGTTGTCACTTGGAGGGCAAAATATTTATTGAAATAAAGTTTTCTGTTAAAAATTCATCACTTGGAGAACGTTTTACAATTGATTGTGATTTATTTTGTGCAATGGGGTTTGACCTGTGAGAAGTGCGAACGGGCATCTCTAAAGGAGTTGAGTTTCACTTTTTCTGTGAATGTTTTTGAAAAGGACAGTAGCCATATCTCTCCATCATTGTTTTGGTCAAGTCTGTCTGCGTTACTGGGAAGCAGACACACCCAGGACTGCATCTCTGACTTTCACACCTGCCTTTTCTTACAGGGCTTGAGTGGGTGCCTTGCTGTTTGTCTAGAATTTTTTCTGGCGTCGAAGGTGGAGGTGTATTTTTAAGGGCAGTCCAAGGGATTCGGACGTCACCAGCGGAGCCGTGTAGGATATTCTGTCATTCACAGTCTCCATTTGCTTCAGTTTATCACATTTGAAGGCCCAGGCTGTGGGGTTTGTTAGAGGGTTCAGAGAGCAGAACTTACTCTTGTAAGAAACTTGGGCTCCCGGGAGCATCTCGCCGTACAGATGGCAAGTTCCTCTCCTTCCTCCTCCTGCCGTTTTCCAGGATTATGAACTGGGAAAGTAAATTTCAGCTATGGAAGTCAGTGCCCTCGTCCGTCCGCCATCTAGAAGAGGGGTGATCTCCACCTGCAAGCTGTTTGCAGATGCCTCGTTTTGTTCTTTCTCCTTTAGAAAGAGCAAGTTAAATTTCCCCAGTTATTTCTCACGTAGCAATACTTTACCAAAGCAACATATAATGGGAATGAATGATAGGGCAAAGAAATAGATGAGCAGACTCCACATAGACAAGCCCAGGCACAAAACTTGCGAATGAATTGCTGAATGATTTGTTTCAGGGTAGAATATTTATTTGCAATGAAAAATTCGGGTTGCTTCTGGTTCAAAAGTATTAAACCACATTTCCCATACAAATGAAGTTCTACGCTAGTATCGCGATGATGGTCAGCAGCTAACCAGCTTGGCCTTGGAGCCACTTCTCAGTAGCTCTCTTTTTTCATCTGGTAAATGATGCTCTTGAACTGCGAACTAAGGTACTTTAGCTCTGGCAGCCTGTGATTGAGGGTGCGGCCTGCCATTCAGATGTGCATAGCATGTTGGCTTCATCTGTGCACAGCCTTCGGGAGGAGGATGATCCTGCTCTGAGTGTGGCTTGCCACAAATGGGGCTTGAGACATGCTGTCGGGGGACACGGGGATGATGCTTGCAGGATCCATGTTGCTGCCACAGGGCAAGGTCGAGAAAAGCCCACATGGCACTTGGCTTGCTTACTCCCAGTTGGAGGAGATCTCATGTCCTTTCTCATTGTGGAAAGAATGATACACATCCTTCTAGTTTCATGCTACCATGAAAAGTAAGTTCCCTTTATAGTTGAAATGATTAATAACATGGTGGGTTAGATGGAGACTCCTGTATGATAGGCGTGCTGGCAGAGGCACCAGCTGTTGGAGTTGGGCCCAGAGGACCCCAGTAGGTGCTGGGTTTGTGTCTTCCCCGGGCAGCCCCTGGGCCTGCGTCGGTGTGCACTGTGGGGTGCTGACGCTTCGGGACGGGCATTTAAAGTCTTGGGGTTTTTTAAGGCCGAGTATGGTGGCTCATGTCTGTAATCCCAGCACTTCGGGAGGCTGAGGTGGACAGATTACCTGACAGGCCAGGAGTTTGAGACCAGCCTGGCCAAAATGGTGAAACCGCATCTCCATTAAAAATACAAAAATTAGCTGGGCGTGGTAGCGTGCGCCTGTGGTTCCAGCTACTCAGGAGGCTGGGGCAGGAGGATCACTTGAACCTGGGAGGCGGAGGTTGCAGTGAGCCGAGATCATGCCGCTACACTCCAGCCTGGGTGACAGAGTGAGACTGTCTCAAAAAAAATAATCTTGGGTTTTTTAAAAAGTTATTTTTTAGTTGAACTGATAAATCTCTCTAATTTCCATTTTTTCCAGGAGACCTTTTTTTTTCCTTTTATACCAGGTGGTAAATTTTTGTTTTCATTACAATGCAATCCATATTCTTTTAAAATTTAAAGTAGAACATACTTAGAGAAAAGCAGATCCCAAGCATCCAGCCCAATAAACTTTTGACAAAGTGCTTGTTCTGGTTTTATAATCAGTGGTTCCCAATATTTGTCACCAAAGTTCCCGCCTATAATATTTTGCTCCTAAAGTATATGTATCGATACATATTTTTGCCCTATTTTAGTAGACATTTAACTGCCAGTACAAGTCGGCCGGCCGGACAGTCCCTGTGGCCCGTTGGAGGTGCTGGGAAGGCGGAGTGTTGGGCGTGGTGGGCACGCGGGTTTCTGTTCCAGTGTTGGCATTATTGCTGTGTATGTTTCTCCAAGTCGGACTCTTGCTCAGCTTGCAGGTTGCCGTGTGGTTGCATGGGTAGTGTTTCCTCATCAATTTCGTGGGGCGCAAGCGTTGTCATTCCTGGGGAAGACTCCCGGCTGCTGGCTGGCTGCAGACTCGGTCCGGGAGGCGGAACTGCTGGTTGCAGGGCCTGGACGTTTGGTGTTTATTTTCCTTGAGGATGATTTTTGCTGTCATTCTTCCATTACAGTCTTCAAGGGCCAGAGGTGGACGGTGTAGCCCCAGGTGGCACACAGCCATGTGAGGGGACGCGGGGGCCCATTTGCACCCACAGGCGGGACAGCAGGACCTTTTCCTTGGTGAGCTGTGGTTGGCTCTTAGATCGTGGTGGCTGCCCCAGGCGGTGTAGGTAAAAGCTAGGGAAGCCTCCTGTTGGGGTGAGGTCAGCGACACCGCCCTTGCTCCTCCAACAGAGGAAGCCTGTGTTGTGTACCCCAGTGTCCCCTGCGGCCCACAGGATGTGGGGATGTGGTGGCGGTGGCCGTGGAAGGGGAAGGGGAGGGTGCGACCACCCTGAGCTCTGCAGTGTGGGTCAGAGCGCAGCAGTGGGCCAGTGGGCAGAGGCCGGGCCATCTTCCCTGCGGGGGCTGGGTGAGTGCCAGTGGCCGGCACACGGGACAGTCAGTGCGTGGTGAAGATGCCGCCCTGGACCCGGGTCTTGGTGGAGGCTCTGTGCCTGGAAGCCTCCTTGCTGTTAAGAGTGCCACCATGTTCCCAAGGGAAGGGGGAGCGTTTTTCAGGAAGGAATGGTAGCCACGGAGTAGTCAGACAAAATTAGCCTTATAAGGACTGTGGGCCTATCTGTTAGGGAAAGAAAAGAAATGAGATCACCACTTACATATGACTATTTTAGCTACAAATTGGGTTTTTAAACTAAGCTGCAAAACTTCAAGTCATTTGGTGCAAAGGCTGTGTCTGAATGGTGGAGACCATGGGGCTCCCGGCCTGAGCCCTGCCTTCCAGGCGCAGCGAGGGCCCGTGGGCTGCGAGTGGCTCGGGAGCGCTCTCTGGAGGGCCGCGGTACACACACCAGGCCAGACATGGGGTGAGGCGGTGGCACCCTGAGCCTTGTGGTTAAGAGTCCCAGCCCTGGGCTGGGCACCCTGGAGAGGGCTATTCCAGTCAGCGTCCCACTAACTTCCTCAGGAGGAGGCTTGGGTGGGCGCGGGGGTGGGGGCCCGTGGCAGGCATGGGAGCCGTGTCGAGTGAGGAACAGGGGTCAAGCCCAACGGTAACCACATGGCGAGGACTGTTCTGAGGGTGGCAGGCAGGTACACAGGGCAGAGCCCACAGCGCGCCAGGCTGGCAGTTCCTGTAGAGCAGCCGTGTCACGAGTGCCGCCTGTGAACTCACTCTTGTGTTTGACACCTCGTCCCCCGGGAGCCTGTTGTGGGTGGAGCAGTCTTGTGAGTGTGCAGACTTCGACCTGGTGCTGGGAGGGGGGTGACAGCAGATGATTGGTGGTTAGGCTGAGGGTCACCTCCCCACATTCTGTCTGTTAGAGGCAGCACCGGCCACGCCCTCCCTGCAGAGCACTTGGGCAAGGTGTGGACCCAGCTGGAAAATGGGTGGTGGAGGGTCCGTTTATTGTTTTGAAGATAAATCTGCTTTTTTTTTTTTCTTTTTGAGATGGACTGTCACTCTGTCGCCCAGGCTGGAGTGCAGTGGTGCGATCTCAGCTCACTACAACCTCCGCCTCCCGGGTTCAAGTGATTCTCCTGCCTCAGCCTCCCTAGTAGCTGGGACTACAGGCACATGCCACCACGCCTGACTAATTTTTGCATTTTTGGTAGCGACAGGGTTTCACCGTGTTGGCCAGGCGGGTCTCAAACTCCTGACCTCAGATACGCCCACCTTGGCCTCTCAAAGTGCTGGGATTACGGGTGTGAGCCACCAAGCCCGGTCTGAATCTTCTTTTTTGTCTGAGAATTCAGAAGCAAATGGGTTTTCCTCCATTTACGGAGAAGCTGCAGGCCTGACTTATATGCTTTCAAATAAAAACTGGTAATGTAGATCTTGTTTTAGAAGCCCCACAGAGGTAGCATTTCAGCCTCAGAAAATTAGGGTACAAAGGAAAGGCCTCATTCTGAAGTGCGAGGCAAGGGGTGAGGAGGGTTTCCCAGAAGCCTGGCTGGGGCTGTGGTGGTGGCCAGTGCCCCTCTTCTTCCCGGAACATACCCAGGTGGGTGCCCTGCAGGAAGCTCTGGGCTGCAGTCTCTCCTTTGGAGTTAATTTCCTTGCACTGCACTGGAAGTGAATTGATGCATACACAGCCCTTGCTATCTATCTATCTATCTATCTATCTATCTATCTATCTATCTATCTATCTATCTATCATCTATCTATCTATCTATCTATCTGTCATCTATCTATCTATCTAATCTATGCTTTCCTTGAAAGTATCAGCTGTGCAAACAGTTCAGAAGTGCACAGGAGAGAACAGAACAGAAAGCTGCCCACCCTGCCCTGCCCCTTCCCCACAGCACGTGGCTGTTGGTTTCTCCAGACACTACGCCCACCTCCACACCCTGCACCCCACACCGGAGTCGCCGTGTGAGCAGGTGCACCTTGCGCCAATGCTTACCAGCTCTGCCCTCCTGGAGCTTACAGGCTGGCCAGTGCACAGGCAGATGAGGATAGCAGCATCCAGTGACAGCTTCGTATTTCACGGAATCTAAGATGTCCTTCATTTTAAGATACATCATTTTGTGCCACCGAGAAAGAAATGCTGCCCATCAAACTACGCCACGCTGTTGATTTTAAGATGCTCTGCTTTCAAAGATGTTGAAGGGTGTATGGCACTGGTGGGGGTGTACGTCTGGGCCTCAATGGAGCTCACGGGGGTGGGGCAGCTATTTGAGAAAGTGGCAGGAGGAGAGGAGCTGTCTGCCCAGCTGGGGTGGAGTCGAGGGCCTGAGGATGACTGGGGGTCCTCCCCGTGTGGCTCATGAAGCAAGCCTGGACGTGCTTGGGTCTCAGCAGGTGGGGGAGGATCTGCCCAGAGCGTGCCCTGTCCCAGGCCCCTCCTGGCACCGCCACTGCTCTGCTGAGCCTGTCTCCAGCCCCAGGCCCAGGTCCTGGGAACGCTGGCCAGGGGCTGGGATGCGCTGGGTTCGTGTGGGATTCTCAGGGCCCCAGGATTGGACTTTTCCTGGACTGGTGGGTGTGGTGTGGGTTGTCACTGCTTTCCCTGTTCCTTTCTCGGGCACTAGGGAGGTTGACTTGTGTTTTCAAATGGGGATGGGCCTAACATGCTGCTGCTTCTAGGAGATTTCCGTTCACTTCCTTGGCCCACTTTTAATGAGGTTGCGTTAACTGGGTGGGCTTTTTTCCTACTGATTCGTAGAACTTCTTTCAGCAATCAAGATGACAGGGCACCTCTCCTTTTGTGAGCGGCAGACGTGCCAAGCTGAGGCCTCTCTGTGTGACGGCGTTCGAGACACACCACACGCTGCCCAGTGCCTTTGATGGGCATTTTTTTTTTTTTTTTAAGACAGTCTCACTCTGACCCAGGCTGGAGTGTAATGGCACGCTCTTGGCTCACTGCAACCTCCATCTCCCGGATTCAAGTGATTCTCCTGCCTCAGCCTCCTGAGTAGCTGGGATTACAGTTGCCCGCCACCACGCCCGGCTAATTTTTGTATTTTTAGTAGAGACAGCGTTTCACTATGTTGGTCTGGCTGGTCTCGAACTCCTGACCTTGTGATCCACCCGCCTTGGCCTCCCAAAGTGCAGGGATTACAGATGTGAGCCACCACATCCGGCCGATTGGCAGTTTCTTGATGGCAACAGAAGTTGAGCCTATTTACATCTTTTTTTGGTCACGGAGTTTCTTCCCGTGAAATGTCTGTAGGAGCTTTTTGCCTATTTTTCTCCTGAGTCATCTTTTCCTAATTTACAGAAGATAAATTTTTGAAAGACAATATACAGAAGGTATAAATATCTTCCATTCTGTGACTTTTCAATTTTTTTTGTTTGTGGATACACAGAAGTTTTTAAGATTACGTGGCCAGATTGTCAGTGTTCTTATTAGAGTTTAAGAAATCTAGGCCAGGTACGGTGGCTCACGCCTGTAATCCCAGCACTTTGGGAGGCCGAGGCGGGTGGATCACCTGAGGTCAGGAGTTTGAGACCAGCCTGGCCAACATGGTGAAACCTCATCTCTACTAAAAATAAAAAAAACTAGCCAGGTGTGGTGGTGGACGCCTGTAATCCCAGCTACTCAGCAGGCTGAGGCAGGAGAATTGCTTGAACCCAGGAGACGGAGGCTGCAGTGAGCTGACACAGTGCCACTGCACACCAGGCTCGGCGACAGATTGAGACTTCATCTCAAAAACAAAACAAAACAAAACAAAACAAAACATAAAACCACAAAAAACTCTTCCCCTGCCATGGAGTCATGAAGGCATTTTTGAAACTACCTTCTAAACCTTCTTTGGCTTTTGAATTTCAGCCTATTACGCACCTGGACTTGCCTCTTACGGCTTGTGAATAAGGTGGAAATCTATATCATTTTTTTTTTCTATGAGGGTATCTAATGATCCCAGAGCCATTTCTTGGATACACCATCCCTCCTCCGCTGTTTGGCAGTGCCAGCTTTGCTGTGGTTTTGTTTCTGTACTTACTTCTAGTCCGTTGGCGTCTGGCGAGCAGAGCAGTGCCCACCCTACACCCTCAGAGATGTCCATATTCTGATCTCTGGGTGTTTTGTTACACGGTGAAGGGGAATCAAGGTTGAAGATGGAATTCGGGTTGCTAATCAGGTGATCTTGAGATGGGAGATCAGCCTAGACTGTTAGGGGAGCCCCATGTCATCACAAGGGTGTCCCAAGTGTGGGACGGGTGCAGAGGACAGAGCAAGCCTGGGCCGATGGAAGAGCGCACAGAGCTGCAGACCGCTGGTTTTGCAGATGGAGGGAGGGGCCGTGAGCCAAGGAATGCAGGTGCCCTCTAGAAGCTGGAAAGGCTTCCAGATTCTCTGGTGAGTCTCCAGAAAGCTGGGAGCTCTGCTGATAACCTTGATCTCAACTCAGATATTTGTTGGACTTCTGGTCTACAGAGTTGTTAATACGTCTGTGGTGTTTGAAGCCACTAAGTTTGTTACAGTAGCAACAGGAAGCGAATCCAGGCTACTTGTCTATTTGTGCAATACACAGGCAGGATCCTGATTCCTGTCGCTTGATAATGAGACTCAGTCTCTGGTAAACCAGCTGCTTCCAATAAGAGCGTTTTGGATATTTTTGGCCCTTTGCATGTCGGGTTCTACCCAGCCTCCCCTTCCCTCCCCAACCCCCAGTAATTGAGATTTGGTTTGGGGTTGCCTTGAAGTTAGAGAGATTTGACATCTTTATAGTATTGGGTCCTTGATCCATGAACTTGGTGTGGCTTCATTATTTAACTCTTAAAGCTTGCAAAACGTTTGATAATTTTCCCCGTAGAGGTCTAATACTACTTTTTTTTTTTTTGAGATAGAGTCTCGCTCTGTCGCCCAGGCTGGAGTGCAGTGGGGTGATCTCAGCTCACTTCAAGCTCCACCTCCTGGGTTCACGCCATTCTCCTGCCTCAGCCTCCCGAGTAGCTGGGACTACAGGTGCCCGCCACCATGCCCGGCTGGTATTTTGTATTTTTAGTAGAGACGGGGTTTCACCGTGTTAGCCAGGATGGTCTCCATCTCCTGACCTCGTGATCCGCCCGCCTTGGCCTCTGAAAGTGCTGGGATTACAGGCGTGAGCCACCGCGCCCGGCCTAATTTCCTCTTCTTATAAGGACACCAGCCAAATTGGATTAGGGCCCACCCCGGTGACCTCTTTTTAAGTTAATTACCTCTTTAAAGGCCCTGTCTCCAAAGACAATCACATTCTGAAGTCCTCAGGGAACGGACCTCCACCTGTGGGTGTGGGGGACACTGTCGAGGTCACGCGTGGGCAGCGCATCCACTGCTTGAAGAGCTGACATTGCCAAAGGTAGGTGGACCTTGCAGGATATCTATTTTTTATTATAAAATATTCAACCTGTAATCCCAGCACTTTGAGAGTCTGAGGTGGGAGGATTGCTTGAGTCCAGGAATTGGAGACCAGTCTGGGCAACATGGCGAAACCCCATCTCTACCAAAAATACAAGAATTAGCCGGGCTTGGTGATGCTTAACTTGTAGTCCCAGCTACTTGGGAGGCTGAGGTAGGAGGATCATTCAAGCCCAGCAGGCTGGGGTTGTAGTGAGCCATGACTCCACCACTGCGCTTCAGTCTGGGTGACAGAGCTAGACCCTATCTCAAAAAAATAAAAAGTAAAATATTTGAAAGCCATCCAAGGAATAGAGTTGCATATGTTAGTCATGAAGCAAAATAGTAAACTGGGTGCCGGTGACTCTCATTTTAATAATTTTATAACGAGATTTCTAGAGATGGAAGGAGTCACAAAGGCCAGTGCTCTTGCCTCACTTATCCAGGACTTTGGGCGTCACATCCCTGGGTCTGCGGCCCATGGTAAGTCTGCGTTTCTCATGTGTGGTGAGGCCACACTGTCCCTAAGTGTGTACTAGAAGCACCCATGGAGTAAGGTGCTGTGGGGTGGATGCGCGGCACTGAACACACAGCCCTGTGTGTCCGAGCTTTGCAGGCTGGTGGAGGAAGGTCAGGCAGGTGGACTGGGCAGGACCTTTTCCAGACCCAAAGAACTGACCAGAGTTGGTTGGGAGGTGATTAAGGAGTCTTTGCAGAAGCGAAGAAATGTGCGATGCTGAGGAGCTCAGGCTCCTGAGCCTGGAGCTGGTCTGGGCAGGTGATGGTTGTGGAAGGATGCAGGAATGGGAGGTCCCAGGGCTGATGATTAGGGCAGGGGGTGGGCCTTCTGGGCCAAGCGACCAGCAAGTCCTACCGCTCTTGTTCCCCAAGTGCCAGTACCATCACTGGAAGTCTGGGCCGGTGTGGTGGCTAAGGGGCAATATGATGGGCTGAGCGAGACCATGGCAGCTGCCATCCAAGGGAGGTGGCTGCAGGCAGGTGGTTCAGGAATCATGGCCAGTGCCTGCTGCTCACTGCCCTCTTAGAGAGGTGGCCTTCTCGGGTTGGGAGGTGGTGGTAGATGGGGCACCAGACTTTAAGGAAAAATCGAGGCCACACTGTCGAGGACCCTGGCCACAAGCTGCCATCTGGCCTTTGGGACTCTGTATTTTGAGTAGAACGACCATGCACTCACCTCCTCCTCCACTCACTCATCTGTTCATTCGTTTGTCCATCTGCTCATTCACTCACTCATTCGTTCTGGAACAGGGCTGGGTGTGCTGTTGGGTGCGGTGCAGGGCTGGAGACAAGGAGGCAGGGGTCCCAGCCAGGGGTGGCTTGCATTAATTCATGGCATGTGGGGAGTGTTGAGGTTCATGGGCAGTAGAGAGGTATGACCCTGAGGCCGCAGTGCCATGGAGGAGTGGTGGAGAGGAGGTGCGGCTCACGACTTAAGGATGGAACATTAGAGGCGAGACACTGGAGTGTGCGGGTCCCAGGGGACAGGAGGAGGCAGGAGGGTATCCTCAGGGAGGAGGAGGCACAGCCTCAGAAGAGGTTGAGACCAGGCAGGCTTGTCCACCACTTCGCAGGGCCCGAGCAGGGCGGGTGGAGGGCGGTGGGCGGTGGGAACAATGCATGGTGCCTGGGCAGGTGCGTACCGGAGACTGCAGCGCGGAGCTGGTGTTTTGGTGTGTGGAGCTGCCACTGTGGGCTGCTGCCTCCAGACCTGTCCTGCCTGCCGCATGCACTGCTCTGCAGGGCTGGTCTTGCTGCAGCAAAGAACTCGGGGCCGGGGGCAGGGCCTGCCCTGGCCAGCTCCGGAGCACGGCCAGGGTGAGGCTGTTCCCAGGGCCTTCCAGGGGTGGCCATGTTTGACGCATGCCTGGAAGAATGCCTGGTCCCAAACAGCCATCAGTGCCTTTCATGAGCATCCTGGGTGCCAGGCGCTGTGGCCAAGCCCCCAGGGCCCACCCTAGCATGAACTCACAGCCACTCTCAGAATTTAGGGCTGCATCATCACACTGCACCCCAGGATTTTAGACAGTGATGGGGTAGATTTGAAGGTCAGCTCTGGTTACAGAGAACAAAGGGCCCAAGGCACAGGAAGGGGAGCGTTTCTCAGCTGCGGTGATGCTGGAGAGGGCGGAGGCTGCTTGGGAAGCAGAGGACAGAGGGCAGAGTCACCCCCTAGTGCCTGTGTGAGAGATGGCGGGTGGCCGCAGGGTGTTGGTGGGGGACACTGAGGAGGATATGGGATCTTGAGGGTATGAAAGACGGATCGGCTTGGACACGTGGAGTCTGAGGTGCCCCCAGGACAGCCACTTGGAATGTGGAGCGGGCTGACGAGTTCCCGGACTTGAGTGTGGATGGACTTCTAGAGGGGCTGGTAGACAGGTCAGCACCGGCAAACTTCAGTAGTCTGGGGCTGTGTGAGGACAATCGGGAGGGCCAAGACAGACTCTTCGGAGGGTGGGTGGGGTGAGTGTCCAGTGGAGGTCAGGTGAGGTGAGAACCAGCAGCACCCTTCAGGTTCAGTGGCCAGGAGCCATCCTGACTCAGGGTACGTTTTGGGGGGTGCTGGGAGTGGGGTGAGGAGGACAGCATGCGGGGAAGGCTGGAGAAGCTCAGCTGCTCAGAAGGGAACAGAAAAAGAGAGTGAGCTCACGTGTGGAGGTGGTGCCAGAGGGTGGGCTGAGCAAGGGCAGGGGCCCAGGAATGGCTGGATGGGAGCTGGAGTCCTGGGAGAGCACAGAGCTCCAGGGTTGGGGGTGAGGCTCGGCGGCACTCAGCAGACAGGTCAAGCTGCTGTCAGTCCCCTGGGGATCTGGGCTCCTCAGAGGTCAGGAGGGCTCCTGGCTGCTGTCCTCTGGGGCGGGCTGGGAGTCGCAGCAGTACATCAAGTGTGTGAGTTGGGGGCTCCGTGGGACTCTGCCCTGGGTGCCCTGTGGCCCCTCTGCAGCCTTTCAGGAATGCCAGGGCAAGTGGAGCAGCGAGGCTCCGGGCAGGTGCAGGGGCTGGACTGGCTGCTCTCTGAGCATCCTCTGTCCTCAGTCCTGCCTGACTCCTCTGCTCACGGAGAAGCCCTTGCTCTGCAGTGGCCGCGCCTCAGTGCCACTCACAGGTCCTCAGTGCCTTCCATGCATGCAAGGTGGGGCCTGTGGAGCCTGGCCCTCACACACAACCGTCCAGGCATCTGTGGGGCAGAGACGGCAGCTTTCTGGGACCTGGGGGCACTGCAGAGGCTGATCATGGTAGCCAGTGCCTGGATACCTGGCAGGCGGCATGGCCATGAAGTGTCCGTGCCTCAGTTTCCCCGCTGAATGAGGTGTATGCACCCTCAGGCAACTGCATCACTCACCTGGCACCTGGCACCTTCAAGCAGGTGCCTGCCTGGAGGAGCTCTTCCTGGCTTCCAACCAGCTGTGCCACCTGCTGTGGGTGCCCTTTGCAGCCTGCACACCTGACCAGGTTGGACCTCTCCAGCAGCGAGCATCTGTTTGCTGAGCGGGACATCTTCCTGTACCCTGGGGCCCTTCAGGAGCTGGAGCTGCGGGGAACTGGCTGGCCGCACTGCCGGCTGTAAAACCATGCACCATCTAGGGGTCACTTTAAAACCCTCCAGCCTGGGCACACATCCAGGCTTGAGGTGTGTGGGGGAGGTGGAGAAGGACAGACAGGGCTGAGGACTGCTGAAGCTGGGGCTGACGTGCTGGTCATGTGACTCTCCATAACTTGGGGACTTAACAAATCCACTATCAGTCTCCATCTTTTTTTTTTTTTTTTTTTTTTGGAGACGAAGTCTTGCTCTGCCGTCCAGGCTGGAGTGCAGTGGCACGATCTCGGCTCACTGCAGCCTCTTCAAGTGATTCTTGTGCCTCAGCCTCTGGAGTAGCTGGGATTACAGGCACACACACCACCACGCCTGGCTAATTTTTGTATTTTTAGTAGAGTTGGGGTTTCACATGTTGGCCAGGCTGTTCTCAAACTCCTGACTTCAGGTGATCTGCCCGCCTCGGCCTCCCAAAGTGCTGGGATTAGAGGTGTGAGCCACTGCGCCTGGCCAGTCTCTGTCTTTTAATTGGTATATTTAGACTAATTAATTTACACTGAATGTGATGACTGGTTTTGTGGGATTAATATCTACCATATTTGTAACTGTTTTCTATTTGTCGCCCTTGGTCTTAGTTTCCATCTCCCTTTCTTTTCTGCTTTCTCTGGTTTCAGTTAAGCATTTCATATGATTCCGTAGTCTTATCTTTCGTAGCATATCAATTATACTTCCATATGTAGAAAAAATAGAAGAAAAATAAGTATATATATTTTAGTGGTTGCCCTAGAGTTTGCAGCTAATCCAAATCCATCTGTAAGTTACACTGTGCTGCTTCTCAGCTCACACGGTAACTTGTAACTGATGACCCCCGCTTCCTCCCGCCTGTCCCTTTTAACGTTCCTCTTACATTTCACTCACCCTTAAGCGATAATCACCCAGTACACTGTTGGTATTCTGATTTTGAGCAAACAGTTTTCTTTTTTCTTTTTTTTTTTTGAGACAAGGTCTCTCTCTGCCACCCAGGCTGGAGTGCAGTGGTGCAGCTCACTGTAGCCTCAACCTCCCCGGCAGGTGATCCTCCTTCCTCAGCCTCTTGGGTACCAGGAACTATATGCACATGCCACCACGTCTAGCTAATTTTTTTTTTTTTTTGTATTTTTTGATAGAGTCAGGGTTCGTCATGTTGCCCACGCTGATCTTAAACTCCTGAGCTCAAGCAGTCCACCTGCCTTGGCCTCCCAAAGTGCTGGGATTACAGGCGTGAGACACTGTGCCCTGCCCAGTTTTCTGTTAGATGAATTAGGTATAAGGAAAATAAAAACAAACAAAAAACAGGAATAAGGGAAATAGCAGATGTTTCACTAATTTTGTATGTTTCAAATAATTCTACCGTAAAGCATTAAAAAAAATTCTTTTCGCTTATTCTAGGCAGTGATGACAGGGAATTCAGTCCCTCAACCTTTGCTCAGATCCTGCTTCACCTGGTGTACTTTGCAGGGGGACCTCTTATGGGTCAGCAGGACATGAGGCTGGAAGTGATGGTGGACGAGGACGGCTGGGAGCAGGGACCCACCTTCCTGATGTCGTGACTGTGCAAGCCGGGGCTGCTGGTGAGTGGGCTCGGGACAAGCAGAGCGGCAGCCCAGGTGCTCCCTAAACCCGGAGATGAAGAACACTCGAGGCCAAGGAGAGCACAGAAGGTTCCAGATGCTGCAGGCAGCTTTTCTTGGGCTGACAGCTGGCATCTCGCAGTCACTGACCTGCCTGGTTCCAGCCCCTGGCTCCCAGCCTTGCCCATGGGAGGATTCACAGGCTGCTGGGTGCTGGGTGCCACCTGTGTCCATGGCTGCCCACATGAGCTCCAGGCAGAGCAGGGGGCCTAGAGCCTGGCATCCTCTGCAGTTAGTGAAGGGGCAGGGACTGCCCGCCCCCTCCTCGGATGTCCAGGGCTGGACCTGAAGTGGCCTCACTACTGGAGATTATGAAAATGCTGCCACTTGCCGCTGACATGCAGGAGGGAACGGACCACTGATGTTCTCAGAGGCCCCGAGTGCCCACCCAGCTCCTCTTGGGCAGCAAGCCCCCAGCCCTCTTTGGGGGACTCCACTCACCCTTGGAGACAGGCTCAAAGGCTAAGATGCCTCCCGGCCTCGCGGCGGTGGAGCGGCCACAAGGGACTCTGGGAACACCGTCCACATCGCAAGTCAATCCCGAACAAGTCATGTGACTCCCCCATGGTGCCTCATAGAGGCCAGCTCTTCCCAGTGTGGGGCTCCAGGGGCTACAGCTCCCCCTGCCACTGCTGGAGCTGTGGCCCTCCCATCCCAGCAGCCAGGCCGGCTGTTCTCTCCCCTCTCCTCCCTGCAGGTGCTGTGCAGCAGCCCCCTCGCCTGGGGGCCAGGGTGTGGGTGACATGAGAGGCCGCCCAGGTGAGGCAGACTTGGGCCTGCCTGCTGCAGGGTGACCGCGGGGCAGGGTGACTGCGGGGCAGGGTGACCGCGGGGCAGGGTGACCGCGGGGCAGGGTGACTGACTGCAGGGCAGGGTGACCGCGGGGCAGGGTGACCGCGGGGCAGGGTGACCACGGGGTAGGGTGACTGACTGCGGGGCAGGGTGACTGCGGGGCAGGGTGACTGACTGCGGGGCAGGGTGACCGCGGGGTAGGGTGACTGACTGCGGGGCAGGGTGACTGACTGCGGGGCAGGGTGACTGCGGGGCAGGGTGACTGACCGCGGGGCAGGGTATGCTTGCCGGTTGGATCCCGGGAACCCGATAGACCCCAGCCCTGCTGGGACAGGCTCTGGCCACCCTAGCCCAACATCAACCTCTGCCACTCCATCAAGGTCCTGGGACTTTCTGGCCCCCTGAATCCACACAGCCTCTTCCTGACCACCCATGTCTGGCTCTGTCCCCCACCGAGGGCTAGTGGGCACCTTCTGAGCAGGAGGGCTCCAGGCAGGCCGGGAGTAAGGGAGTAGCTAGTCTGTGTGGCCAGGGCCGGCCCCTCCCGCAGCTGCTGTGTTGTCTGCCCTGACAGCAGGGAGGGGCTGCACCTTGGCTTTTTGGTCCTTCCCCTTCAGCCTCTTGGGGTACCCTGAAGTGAACGTGGTGAGGTGCACACACATCCCCGCCTGGGGCAGCCCTGACCCCCAATGTAGGGGATCCCCAGCAGCCGCTGGCCTCAGATGAGTTCTGTGCCACTGCGGGCAGAGCCTGGGGTCTCTGTGCCCACCGCAGGGACATGCCTGGCTGCAGGGGTGAGGCTGATGGGCAGCTCACCAGACAGCCCTCCTGGACTCTGGGACCCCCACCACGAGGCGGGTTTCCTGGCTACCAGGATCCAGTCACCAGTAGCCAAATACAATTTGGTTGCCGAGTTTTGGAAGGACTGTCCTGGCCTGGCTGGGGAATGGGGGCTTGCCTATGGGGTTGGGGTGGGGACCCCTGCAGGTGTTTCTAACCCTTAAAATGGGGTGGCTGGGAGGGGTGAGAGCCTTGGAAACACGAGCAGGGTGATTTGTAACTTCATGCCTCCAGAATGCATCTGTTTAATAGAAGGTTCCAGCGCTGACCGTACAAACCAGTAAGGAACCAGGAGCAAAGGACGCAGGGTGGCGCTCCTGATGTCAGCCGCCACCCGGGATTCGCCTTGCTAAGAAGATCCTCTCTCCCCACATGGCCCAGCCCGGAGGCTGAATTGTGCTTCACAAGTCAGGGGTTTAGAAAATGAGGCTTTGCTTTAAAAGGTAAGTGTAAAACGGTCCGTGGAAATGCACCATCTTCCCCCCCAACACCCCCCAGACGCAGTGGCTGGGAAAGTTCAGTGTGAAGTAGAGGAAACGGCATCTTCTGCTTCCTTCAGAAAGGTCCTCGGCAACAGGGCCCTCTGAGGGACCTGGGGACGCACCCCTCTCACGTGCCTGGCTTCCCCGGACCCTTTGCTGCTTCTAACTTCCAGAAAGGGCTCAGGACAGCAAACAGCTCAGGGTCCCCCTCACCCGCCCCACAGAGTGCAGAACAGCAGCCCTGGCCCCCAGCCCTTGGCTGGAAGGAAGCGAGGCCGCTTGGCCGTGAAAGCTCAGGCCAGCTCTGAGTTGGGTGTGGCCCACGTGGGGCTCCTGGGTTCTGTTCCCCTCCCCATGCACCCCAGCCCCACCCTCCAGCACAGCCTGGGCTCGGCCCTGCAGGGCGTCCGCTCCCTGCGTTGCCCTCCCAGCCAGCCCTGGTCACGAGTTGCGGTACATCTGTGTAAAGAAAAGTGGACTGCATCGATGTGTAAAAAATAGGTTAAAAAACTCTCCTTACTAGCCTGCAGGTGCCCAGGGGCGAGCTGGCCCTCCCCCCTACACGACGGGCTCCTTTCCAGGGTGGAGTCCCAGGAGCCACGGTGAGCAGAGTGTGGCATCCCCAGGGTCACGCTAGTACCACCGTGACCTCACACGCTCCTCCGCGTCCTTCCTGAGGACCCTGGGCTTGGCGGCCCGAGCTCTGTGCAGGGCTGGTTCAGAGCTGTGTCTCGTCGCGAGTCTCGGGGTTGCAGGACGACAGCTTGTGGCTGCAGCTGCTCTTCCGGCTCTGGGAGCTGCTGGCCACGTGAGCCAGGGGGTCGGAGCGGATGAGATAGCTGCGGGAGGGCACAGAGGACCCTGGAGTGGACGTGGGCCAGGCAGCCCCTGCCTAGCCCTCTGGTGAGCGGCCCCACTGTGGTGCCTGTGGCCTCGTCTCCCCAGTGCCCACCTGGTGCTCAGGGGGTCTCCACACAGCCCCCAGGTGCTACTCACACGATGTCGCTGGGCTCCAGCCTCGTGTCGGGCGGAGGGTTGATGAGGACGTAGGAGAGTGTGTTCTGGTGGTCGTTCATCTCGTCTGCAAAGGACACAGCCAGGCAGACGTCACTCCCAAGCCCTGCCCCTCCCAGCTCTGCGGGGGGCCCGGAGGTGGGCGGGGGGGGGGGGCTCCGGGATGAGCTGAGTCTTTCCGACCTTCCTGACCAGTCTGCTCCAGCACCTCATCCTGGTGAGCCCAGCCAGGGTCCATCCCTGACCGACACCTGTCCCTGGCCCATCCCCACAGTGGGCAGGGGGCAGCTGGGAGCCAGCTCCGACCCGCACCCACCTCTGGTGCCAGGTGGCATCGCAGCAAAGGGGTGGCCCTGAGCAGAGGCACTGAGCACACCTGTATACACCAGCACACGCAAGTCCGCCTGCACACACCAGCACACACCTGCCACATACTTCAGCCTGCACACACCAGGACGTGTCTGTTCACCTCACATGCATGCACACCTTCATCTACACCTGCACACAACTGTGCACACACCCACACGCCTACACACCTGCAGATTCACCTCTGTATCCCACATACATTTGTGTCTGTCTGCACAGATCTTCACAGCCACCCATACCTATGCTATCCACAGACCCCTGCACACTCACTCATATACACACCTGCATGCCGTCCTCCACATCCACACACACCCACCCCTGCCTCCAGAGGCTGCTCAGCCCCGTCCCTCCCGCAGGGCCCTGCAGCTGCCGCTGTCCCCGGGTCTGGGCAGGCCACTCCCACTCACTGTGCTCAGCCCTTTGCTTCAGACTGAAGTCCTGAGTGGCATCAGCCCAGGGCACCCCCACCCCCCAGCTCATCCCTCTGAGAACATGGCCTCTGCCCCTCACGGGAGACAGCCTGGCGTCCAGCTCATGAGGTGGGCATGGGGATGTGTCCCATGGGGTGAGAACGGTCCTGGAGAAACACCCCCCATCATCTCACAGTCTCCGCGGGGCCGGCAGGGTAGCCCTGCCAAGCACAGGGAGGGAGAGGCCACCGTTCCAGCAGTGGCCCTGGGTTCGCTGGTTGGGAAGGAAGGGTCTGTGGCCTCAGTTTGTCCATCCGATGGTGTCTAAGGGAACCTCCTGGATTCCTGTTCCAGGACTCCAAGGACAGAGAACAAAGGTGACCCAGGACAGGGGAACCCCAGGGAGCCTCCACCCTGGCTGCTGCCGTTCCCTCCTCTCTGCCCATCCTCTCCCCTTGGGACAGCCCTGCCATGGCCCCTGAGAAGGGAAAAGTCGGGGAGGCTGCTGGCCAGCCAGGTGGGGGCCCTGCTGGTCCCTCTGCAGTGGGGCCTTTCGAGTTCCCACAGTGTGAGCACAGCTGCTGCCAGGGAGGTGGGGGCACAGGCTAGGACTTGGGGGGGGTGACCTGGGCAGCTCTGGCCAGGAGATCAGCTCTGCCTCAGGCCTTTCGCACACAGCGGCAGGTCATTTGGTGCCAGCTCCTGTGTCCACGCCTGCAGGATGGGACAGCCTGGCACTGCCCCTCACAGCTGTTTTGCTCTTTTCCAAAAACCCATGGTGGGGTCTTTCCCAGGCCTTTGGGGAAGGCCCAGGGGCCTCATGCTGAGGCTGTGCAGGGAGGCACACCCTCCCTGCCCTCGTGCCCACACACGCCTCTGGGGTGGCCGTGTGACAGGTGGCACAGGGAGCGGGTGGTGCAGGCGGCTCTAGTAGGTTCTTGGGACCCTGACCCCCTGCCTGACTGGCTTTGTGACGAGCACCCAGTGGGACACCAAGAACAAGGGGCCACCAGCTTGTTTCACTCTGGCAGGCACGGACTGGCCCCCAGGCCCCAGCTTCTACCCCTGGGGTGCCCGGACCACACGCTTCCGAAGTGAGCGCTCACTGGGCTGAGCCGGGCTGGGCTGGGGGGCGGGTGGGGACGCCAGGCCCCAGCTGCAGTGCCAGGGCCTGGGTTGTGGTCAGTCATGTGGCACTGGTCCTGGCTGCCCAGGATGGGCACAGAGGACTAGCTTCGCGTGTCCACGGTGCTTGGTGAAGCCTGGCAGCAGGTGTGCCTGAGGGCCTGGGGTGGGGCAGGGGCTGGCTTTAGCTCTTCTGGTGAATGTCTTGGGGCAGGACCACTTCGCCCCTTGTCCCCAGGGCTACCTGACTCCTCCACCCAGACCCTCCGACCTTCACTCCAGGCCTCAGTGGTAGCTCTGCCCACCTCCCACCCCCAACCTGCTTCCTAACCCTGCAGGCCCCAGAGGCTTCTAGACCCCCTGGCCCTTGGCATCCGCGGTCACTCCTGCCCGAATCCCCCACGCCGGGCCAGAGCTACCGCCACCCGAGCCTGTTTCCTTCTCTATAAACTGGGGATAACTAGTGCCTCCCTCCAGGGCAGCCGTGAGGAAGGCATGAAGAGGGGGTTTGTGTGAGTATCGGGGCTGGGGTGGCTCCTCCCGCTGTGTGTGTGGGATGGGGGCTCCATGTTGGAGGGGCCCCAGGATGCTGCCCACCCTCCCCGCAAAGGGCGGGACTCTTCCTGTTCTGCGTCCTGGCCTAGGCTCCGCTTGAATCCAAACATGGGGGTGCAGCTCCCCAGCCCTAGAACCCCGGCACCGTCACCCTCCCGGGCATGTAGGCTGAGCCCAGGAAATGCCTGCTGTGTGAGTCCTGTGAGTCCTTGCCCCCCAAGCCCGCTGTGGCCGCGCCTGCCCTGGAGCCGCAGTGGGAGCCGCCGCAGCGGGAGCCGTAGGAAGCGGTGGGGGGTGAGGGGAGCGGGCGACGCAGGCGTCCCACTCATGAAGGCCACTAGCTGCAGGTCCGAGCGCCACAGTGCCCGGCAGAGCGAGGGTCTTCCATGAGCACCATTGTAGGGAAAAGCACAGAGCCGGGAGAGGCTGGAGCTTTACTTCCGTGGCTGCCCCAGGCCTGGCCCTGCCTCCGGCTGCAAGGCCATCCTGGCAAACAGGTCCCTTCCGAGCTAACACCCGTCCCGGCTCAAGAGGCCCTTCAAGCTCCTGGGTTACCCTGTAGGGAGGTGTGGCAGTGGGGGCAGGTTCTGAGCTCCCCTGAGGCTGCCAGGACCCCCGGGAGCGCCCCGGCCCAGACTCTGCTCTGAGCACTGACGGGAGCAGCGTGTTCTTGGAGGAAACAGGGTGCTGGGCGGCTCCTGAGCACCCCAAACAGAACAGGGTGTGGAGCGGCTCTGCCCAAGCCGCGCAGGAAGGATCCCCTCGTGGAGCCCCAGCTGGGGGACGAAGGTCACCATCCACCTGGCCTGGGCAGCCACAAAGCCTGCCCACTCCTGTGGCTCAGCGTCCCCACCCCTGCATCCAGCCCAGGCTTCACCGAGCTCCTCCCGGGGCCCTGGCTCGGGACCAACGGGTGCTTCCTGAGAGAAGAGGAGCTCAGGGTCCTCGGACCGCTCGTGGGGCTGGCTGCAGGCCAGGGTGGCCCACCGGTCCCATCAGGGCTCGTCGTAAACAGCAAAGCAGGAGAAGCAGCACCAGGGTGAGCCCGAGAGCTGGGCAGTCGCCACTCTGCCTGGCAGCCAACGGCACCTTGACCAGCACAAGCCCCGGACCTCAACCTCAGGCCCGTCCTCAACGCCCAGCCAGGGGACGCTCTGTCGGCATGTGAGGCCTTGCCCAACAGGGCCGCCTGGGCTGACACCTGGGATGTGCCCTCACAGCTCCTGTCCACCTGCCTGGCCGGGACGGCGCGGCCAGGCTGCCGGCGGCGAAGGGTTGGCGAGCCCCGTGGTGCAGCGGTCGGCACCCGCCAGAGCAGAATTACCTTGCAAATATCCCAGGTTTACCCGATTCATGACGTCACTGGCTGTTAAATTTGCTATGTCCTCTACAGAACACACAGAAAGAGGCACAGACAGAAACAGAGAGAGAGAGAATGTCAGCAAGCGAGGTGCGGGCGGCCGGCACAGCGGGTGGGTGCGGGGGCAGCTGCACGGAAGGCCGGCCACCCCAGGACCTGCAGCCAGCGCCGGCCACCAGAAGCGAGTTGGTCACCAGAAAGGCAGTTGCTCCTTCCTTGCCAAGCTCTGGGGGCAGGCAGCGGTCGCAGAGGCAGGCATCAGCTCTGGGGGTGGCCAGACCGGGCTGGATCATCCTCTGCCAACAGTCACAGGGGGCCACGAACATGAATGCTGGGCACCCCCCCTCAGCCTCATAAGCCTCACCTGAAATGGCATGAAGTCCCTCCCGGGACAGGGACACTGTGTGGGGACAGAGGGAAGCTTCGAGGTGGGGACAGGGGGACGCCCTCCACAGCGCCCACAGGGCTGGGGCCGGGAAAGGTCTTCACGGGCCACCTGTTCCCCAAACCCTGGCCTCTGAGTCTCCTTCGGGCCCGCAGAGCCAGCCCAGCCCAGTGACCCGTGAGCAGCTCCTGGGCCAGCCCTGAGCTCCTGACTCTCTCTGCTCAGGGGACTCAAGACCCCGACCCAGGTGACAGACGCAGGAAGCAGGATTGGGAGACCAGGCACTTCGACGAGACAGAGGCAGCCCTGAGCATCGGGCAAGTCCCCGAGATGGAACAAAGGGAAGGTGGAGCCTTGACCCGGCCCAGGGGTGGACGTCACTGGGCAGTGGCCCGGTGCTGGGGAGCTGGGGCCCATGGCCTCATCAATGGAGGTAGCGTCTCTAGAGTGAGGGAGGGGATGAGCTTCTCTCCACGACAGGCAGGGCATGGAGGGCCCCGAAGCCCAAGCACACTTCCCACCACAAGGCACAGAGAGGGGGGCTGCGCGGATCTGTTGCTGAAGACGGACGCCAGGCTCCCTGAAGCGGCAGGAGGGGCTGTGCCGTGGGAGTGGCAACAGGCCCATGGTGGACAGAGGCGTGTCCTGGCATGGACCGTTCCCCCAGCCGTCCCCCCAAAGACAAAGTCTCCCCCCCACCCTGGCTGCTGGGAGGGCCAGGGGCTCCAGGAGGGGGTCCCCACCACAGTCTTGTCCTCTGCGAGAACTCGGGCCCTGGGTATCTGCCATCCAGCAGGACTGGCTGCAGCCGGCTGGCCCATCTCTAGCTGACACCCTTGACTCGGGGAGCCCAGCCTGGCTCTCTCCACCCTACAGCTGCCTCCCCTGGCCAAATGGCTCAGCCAGCTCCTGTCTCTAATTTGGCAGAGAGGGAAACTGAGGCCCCAAGGCAGTGGGAGCGAGTGCCTCCCTACGGGGCTCAGCACCAGGGTGGGCCATGGCCACTTCCCTCCTCTGCACGGGGCCTCTGCTGGGCCATGGTGGTGGTGCCCACAGCTGGCCCCACAGCAGAGGCAGGCAGAGCGTGGCCAGAAAAGCTGACAGACAGACAGATGACAGACAGGACGACGGCCCGGGCCCCGGGATGCCGTGGGCGACTGTTCCTGGCTGTGGCCCGACCCTGGCCCAGTCCGTCCGTCCGTCCGGCCCCCACCCGCGCCGGGCGCCCTTACCGTAGCCGGTGGTGGGCAGCCCCAGGTGCTTCATGCGGTTCTTCACCAGCTCGGAGAGCTCCTGGCGCTCAGAGCGCCGGTACAGGCTGAGGCGCTGCTGGCTGATCCACTCCGTGGCCGCCGCCCGGCCCGCCTGCTTGGGCCCCTTGCGGCTCAGCCTCCGGGCCCACTGCAGGCTCTTGTGTCGCAGCAGCGGGTGCTCTGCGGGGTCACTGCCGCCCGTGTGGCGGCTCTGGGAGCTGCCTCCGGTGCCAGCGCGGGAGCCCCAGGGCCCCTTCGCTTCCCGCGTGTCCTCACAGTCCTCCATGTTCACCGAGATCTGGGACTGGGCAGGGCGGGGAGGGGTGAGGCTGCTGGGAGGGGTGCGGGCTTTGGGGCAGGGGCTTAGGAAGAGGTGTGGGCTCTGGGGCTTGGGGCCTGCGTGGGAGCAGCTGGGGGTGTCAGGGAAGAGGACGAGGACAGAGCCCAGGGTGCACGTGCCTTCCTCCTCTGGAAAGAACGCGCCTGGTCCAAGGTTTCCTCCTGAGCACAGACCGCCGGGCCACCCACCCTGCCTGGGTCTGGTCAAGGGATTTGCCAGGCTGCTGAGGGCAGCTCCCTTCACCTCTCTGAGCCCTTATTTCTGTGGATCTGGCCTGGGACCCATCTAGACCCAGCACATCCTGGCCTTGCCCTGAGGGATCACCCCCTGTGTGTGTCAATTTCTCCATCTGCAGATGAGCCCTGATCCCTCTTGCAAACACACCCTTCGGAGGCCCCGAACCGAGGGAATGTGGGGTGCCAGGGCCTGTGGGGCGTGGGGTGCTGGGAAGAGGCAGGGCTCCCCACCTGGGTGGCACCTTCAGAAAGGCCTGGGAGACTGGGGGCTGGATGGTCAGGCCAGATGGGCATGGGGGCTGCCTGCCTTGGTGGGGCCTGGGAGGGGTGGGGGTGTACCTGGTGTCCAAATTCACAGGCTACTCCCCCCAGGCCTCAGTTTCCCCACCTTCCCCACCCCAGTGCCGGAGGGAGTGACTGTTAAGAGCCTTCTCTGAGCCGTGCTGGGGCTGACACATCCACGGGACCTGCTCCCGCCTCGGCTTTCCCAGGGCCCCGTGGGTGGGTAGGTGGGTAGGTGGGTAGGGCCTGGCAGGCTTCTCCGCGTGAAGCTGCGGTGTTCTGGTGCTCGGCAGAAGCTGCGTGGGCGCGGAGGGGTTGCTTACCTGGGCTCTGAGGTCGTGGGGCTGCAAAGGAAACAGGTGCAGTCTGGGACCTGTGGGCGCACCCCTGCCCCCCACGCCGCCTCAGCCTGAGGTCTGCACAGAACATCTCAGGGCTGGCGGGCATGGTGCCTGCTGCTGTGTGGACTGCAGCACAGGGGCTGCCCGTATTCTTCCTCACACCTCCCCTGAGCCTCTCTGTCCCTGATAGGGGTCATGGCTGCTCCAGCTGGAAGCACTGCATGTGGGCACACGGACCAGATGGAAAGAGCTGCCAGCAGCGGCAAAGCTGATCTAACCCAGATCCCCGACACTGAAGGTGGGGATGGCATGAGTCACACAGCACAGGGGCTGCCATGGTCCCAGCCCCAAGAAGGTGGGGATGGTGTGGGTCGCACAGGACAGCAGGGCTGCCACGGTCCCAGCCCCGAGAAGGTGGGGATGGCGTGGGCCGTACAGGACAGGGGGGCTGCCACGGTCCCAGCCCCCATTAGGTGGGGATGGCGTGGGCCGCACAGGACGGGGGGCTGCCACGGTTCCAGCCCCCATTAGGTGGGGATGGCGTGGGCCGCACAGGACAGGGGGGCTGCCACGGTCCCAGCCCCCAGAAGGTGGGGTTGGCATGGGTCGCACAGGACAGGGGCTACCCCAGAACCTCCGAGGTGGAGAAGACGTGGCTCTCTGTCCGGTAGATGCCGATGGGGATCTCTGCGCTGGAGGAGCAGAGCTTCTGGAAGAGGCGACCGTACGTGCGGATCCACAGGTCACCCTCGGTGATTTTCATCTGCAGGGCGGGAGCCCTGAGTCAGCCGGGGCAGGTAGCGGCACCCAGAGCCTCCCAGCCGCCGTGAATCAGGGGCGGGTGCCCATCCACCCGCTTGGGACAGCCCAGCACGCCCCCAGCCCGGCCTAGCCGGAGGCACTTACGGCACAGAGGTACCCCGAGCCCGGCGTGGTGTCCAGGCCCAGCAGCAGCCGGGTGATGGTGATCATGTAGTCCTTCACGAAGGACTGGCCAGGGAGGGAGGGAGGGAGGGAGGGAGGGAGGGAGGGAGGGCCACAGTGAGGCGCGTGGGCACGGGCGTGGGACACAGGTCCACACTCCACCGGCCACGGGCTCATTGCCCCTCACACACACACACACAGAGCCACCAGGTCCCCAAGCACCACATGACCCACAGGCAGAGTTCTGGGAGGCCTTTTCTAAGAAGACTCCCTTGCCAGGCACCCATAGGTCAAAAAGGGCCCAGAGGTCTCCTTGGAATCCAGGGAAGGTTGTTCAGAGGAGGCCTGTCACTCAGAACAGGGACCAGGCTGCAGAGCCGAGGGCATGACGGGGGTCCCACCCAGACACCGCCCTCCTGCCGCCGCTTCCCAGCTGACCTGGTAGAGCAGCGTGTCCAACATGCTGATGCTGAAGACGCGGCCGGCGGCAAACGGCAGGCGGAACATGAAGGCCAGGTTGGAGCCGTTCTCTCGCTCCCTCTGTGGGAAAGGAGGGGCCTCAGATGGGCTGGTGCTGAGGTCCCTCCAGTGGCACGGCAGCCACGGGGGCGAGGGCAGTGTGTGTGCACCGTGCATGTGTGTGTATGGTACCTGTGTACACATTTGTGCATGGTGTGTGTGCACATGTGTACACGGTGTATGTCGGCATGTGTGCACACACCAGCAGGCCTGAACCAGCTGTATCTTCCCAGACACACTCAGGACCAGAGCCCGGGAGGAGTGATGTGGGGCTCTGATGAGAAGGTGGACTCCCGGCGGCTGCCATGGGCACTGCGCTTGGTCAAGCGCCCTGCTCTTGCCATCCCGAAATCCCAAATCTTCCCGATAGTCCTCTCCTGTCCCGGTGTTTTGTAAGTGGTGTCGGAGGGCGTGTGGGGCCTGGGCTGAGGAGGAGCGAGCATCCGGCTGCCTGCTGTCCTTGGCCTCCCTGTCCCCGTGCTCCAGGCTCGCGATGGACCGAGTTTCCTGGGACTCCCGTGACAAACGACCGCAAACTTAGCAGCTAAAACGACACCCGTCTCCTCTCTCCTAGTTCTGAAGTCGGAGTTTGAAGTGTCTCAGGCTGGATCCAGGCCTGGGCAGGGCCCTGCTCCCTCTGGAGGCCTGGGGGGCTCCTTCTCTTGCCTTTTCCAGCTCCTGGAGGCCGCCTGCCTTGGCTCGAGGCTCCCTCTTCCCTCTTCTGAGCTGGCGGTGCAGCTTCTTCCCACCGGACAGGGACCTCCGGCCTCTCCCTAGGACGACCCTGATGGCGTGAACCTGCCGGATGCTCCAGGGGAATCTCCCATCTCAAGGCCCATGTTTAATCCCATCTGCAGAGGTCCTTTTGCCACGTGAGGCGGTACATCCACGGGCTCCGGACTCGGCCGTGGCCAACTCTCTGGCCATTCTTCAGCGGAAGGCCCCAACCCCGGAGCTCGGCCTCCAAGCAAGTGTGCACAGGCAGGCGTGTGTGCCCACAGAGGCCACGCTTCCCCCTGGAACCAGAACTCGATTCACAGGTAAAAGACATGACAGCAACCGGACAAGCAGGCAGAAGCCCTCTTTCCTCCGTTTCCTCTGGGTCCGCCCGTACTCATCAGTGGCTGGCGGGAAGGCCGGGGCGTGGGAAACAGCGGAGTTAGTCTTGTGCGGGAAGGCCGGGGCGTGAGAAACAGTGGAATGAGTTTCGTGCAGCGTTCCCGCGCTTGGGGCAAGAACCAGGTGCGATGCGCTGCGATGGGCATGTGAGTTTGCAATCACGGTGATTTGCATCCAGAATTCCAGCTGCACTTCATGGAGACGAATGTGAAATTCCTGAACAACTTGCAATTTTAATTTTCCTTTACTCAGAACAACGCTAAACAGGAAACAAGAACCACGACAGGGCCAGAGAGAGACGTGGAAGGAAAGAAAAAGCTGGACGTTTCAGGACCTTCCAGAGATTTCCTCCTGCTTTCTGGACAAGAAACTTCTTTGTTCTGCTGAAGGCCCTGCAGATGACGGCCCTGGAGGGACAGGAGGGCTTCAGCAGGGGCTGAGCCGGTCCCATTCACAAGTGACAGCGAAGACAGGAGCACACAGGGGCGGATGAGCCCTTCCTGAGAACCAGACCCCTGGTCAGAGGGAGCAGGACAGGCACCGTGCAGCCCCGGGACGGGCAGAGCCAGCCTGAAGGAAGGCTCCTGGTGAGAAGGAGAGATCACACAGGCTGACCGTGTGAAAGCAATGAAGTGGCGGAGGAGTCCTGGGTGCTGGAGACCAGGGGAGGTGGGGCGGCAGGGGAGGGAGGTGGGGCGGCCGGGGAGGGAGGGGGGGCGGCCGGGGAGGGAGGGGGGGCGGCCGGGGGGGGGGGGGGGGGGCCGGGGGGGGGGGGGGGCCGGCAGGGGAGAGACTCCTCTCTCACACTGGGGCTCTGAGAGCTTTCCGGAGTCAGCCCACCAGCAGTGTCCTTAATAATAGTTTCATTTTTTTGCTTTGTTTTTTGAGACAGGGTCTCGTTCTGTCACCCAGGCTGGAGTGCAGTGGCACAATCTCAGCTCACTGCAACCTCTGCCTCCCGGGTTCAAGCAATTCTCCTGCCCTAGCCTCCCGAGTAGCTGGGATTACAGGTGCCCCCACCACGCCCGGCTAATTTTTGTGTCTTTAGTAGAGACAAGGTTTCTCCATGTTGGCCAGCCTGGTCTCGAACTCCTGACCTCAAGTGATCTGTCTGCCTTGGCCTCCCAAAGTGCTGAGATTACAGGCATGAGCCACCGCACCCAACCATTAAATTTTTTGTATAGGTAGGGACTTGCTATGTTGCCTGGGCTGGTCTCGAACTTCTGGCCTCAAGCGATCCTCCTGCTTCAGCCTCTAAAAGCGCTGGGATTACAGGCATGAGCCGCCGCACCTGGCAGAGCGTCTCACTGACGGTCGTGTATGCCATCTCCACCTCCTCCCTTTTTCCTTCCGGAGTCGTGCCTGGAATCCTGTCTTTATCCTTCCACTGTGCCTGGATGTAGAAGATGTTGGCTGCAGGGATTTGGGGCAACTTTTCTTCAATCTTTTTTTCTTTACTTTCAGTATTCTTTGAAGTAAAATACATAATAAACATGTACATTTTTATAATAATAAATTGGCATTAATGTCTTTTAAATAAGGGTTTGAAGCTGCCACAGGTGTCCCTGTTGGAAGCAGGTCACTGTATGCTGGCCCGTCTGTCAGAGAGACCCACGGGGGATCTGGGGCCAAGGCCACCCAAGCTGGAGAAGATGCAGCCCCTGGTGCCTTCTACAGGCTCCTTGCATGCCAGGGAGGCGGATCCCAGCCTCTGCAGAGGGCGATGGGTCAGATGGTCCACGGTGCCCTCTCCTCCCTCAGCCCCATGTCTCTGTATATGCCTGGCCCTGCCCAGGGCATCTGTCCCACATGGACCCCAGCACCATGTCAGCCCAGAGGAGCTCACGGCTGCTTCCAGAGGCTTTGCTGACGTCCTGACTTCTCCTTGGCCCCCATCACACAATTGCCGCGGAACCACGTGACTGGAGCTGGAGCCCAGGACTGTTCACTGCCCTGAGATGGACAGCTGGCCGCACCCGCCCTGGCAGCACAGAGCCCCAGTGGAGGCGAAGCTGGGGAAGGAGCTGGGCCCCATGGTAGGGCGGAGCGTGGGTGATTGGCGATGGCTGCCTGGCGGGAAGGCGGGCAGGAGCGTGTTGGCCGCGGGCTTGCTGACCCAACCTTCAAGCCACCTTGTGGGACCGAGAGGTGCAAGGCTGAGGCCGGAGGAGCCGCGCCAGGATGACTGCCTCGACCCCGACTCCACGGCAGCATCCCTGTCCCCACTGGGTCAGACTCGGTCCTCCAGATCCGGAGAGTCCTCCCAGCCCTGGGGAGCGGCCCGGCACCTGAACACAGAATCCTGCCAACTTGCTCCCCTTCCGCGGTTCGAGCTGTGGAGCACACCCCTCTGCTGGCTGAGCCGGGGACTGGGGCCAGGAGCTCCCGACGCCGGGTGGTGCTGGCTCCAGGGTGGGCTTGGGCGGTGGGCAGTGTAGACAGAGCCCTCTCCGGTGCTGAGACCGGCTGCCGAGCATCCCCCTCCACCTCAGGCTGGCATCTCCGAAGCAGGAGCCCCTTGGCATCTCCGAAGCAGGAGCCCCTGTGGACCTGGCGGCTGCCCAGCTCGGCCTCCTCTCGCTTCTCTGGGGCAGAACTGACTCCAAGATCCCTGTGGGCTCTCGGTCCGTGGCTGGCCGGAACACACTTTCACTCTCCATCCGGTGCAGGTGGGACAAAGGCATGTCCGTGTCGCAGGGAGTGCCCGTGTGTGTACTCTGCCGGGTGCTGGTGGTCAGGCTGGGCCTGGCTCAGTAGGTCCTCCACAGTGTCACACTCCTGCAGCCACGCAGGCCCCAGCAGCTCGCTGATGAGGACTTCAGCCCAGACCAGTGAGCTTGGGGTTCGTGTGGAACAGACAGCATCGCTGCTCCTGACCAAGGTGCCCGCTCCCTGGTCTCAGCCTAGGGCTGCCTGGGCACTGGCCCCCGTGTGGACAAGGTGGTGCTGTCCCAGCCTGAGCAGGTGGGGAATGGGGTGGGGGTGGGGTCAGCCAAACATCAAGGCAACAGCAACAGTGGCCGTGCCCTCCGCAGCCCTGGGTGCCTGTGTCCCTGGGTTCCACACCTGACCCTGGGTGGTGCCCTTCATGGAGCTCCAGGGGCAGAAAGCCAATTCCAGCTCTGCCACTTGCTCCACTGTGCGAGCCGGGGCAGGCCCCTTCCCTCTCAGGCCCTCGGTCCCTTGTCAATACAAGGAGGCAGTGGTTACAGTGAACCTGTTTCAAGGTCGGGCGTAGTGGCCGGGGCAGCAGAGGCGTCTGGAACGGCGCAGTTGTGTGTTATTTGTACTAAGAGCTACTGGCCAACCTATGTGGAACCACCGATCTGAGGGCTCCCCACGGGGGTTCTGACCAACTGACCATGCCAGGACAGATGGCCTTGGCCTCCAGACACGGCTAGGCCTGGTCCCTGGAGGGCTGCTACGGGCCACATTCCCAGTGCCCCACAGGCGGTCAGGGAAATGCCTGCCTCCGTCTCCTGGCTCCACCATCAAGGGCACCCTGTCCATGCTGGGCACCCCCCCCTTCTCCTGAGCTCCTCGGCAGGAGCCCCACCTACCATGGCACTGGCCCCCTTTCCCCTGAGCGCCTTTCTCCCACTCTTTCTGGGCTCCTGGGGTGGCAGCTGGCATGGGGCAGGGCTGCTCACCTTTTCTAGTTTGGAAAGAGCCAGAGAGTAGCTGTCCTTGGCACGGAACTGCATGAAGCGCATGTTGGAAGGGTGGGTGAGCTCCGTGGTGATGCTGAGGCTGGGGAAGAGCCTGGGGGAGGCAGGCAGCTCAGGGCGGGGCCCACGGTGGTTGCGGGAGGTCTCAGGGTGGGAGCCCATGATCATGTGGCTGTGGGGGGTCTCCAGGCAGGGTCCCAGGCTGTGGCTGTGAGGGGGTCTCAGGGCGGGGTCCCATGGCTGTGGCTGTGAGGGGGTCTCAGGGCAGGGCCCATGGTTTTCGCTATGGGGGTCTCAGGGCGGGGTCCCATGGCTGTGGGGGTCTCAGGGCAGGGTCTCAGGGTAGGGGCTTGTGGTGGTCTCAGGGTAGGGGCTTGTGGTCGTGGCTGTGGGGGTCTCAGGGCGAGGGCCCGTGGGCGTGGCTGCGAGTGGTTTGGAGCCGAGCCCCGGACACTGGACGCACCGGAACATGGTCTGCACGTTGACGATGGTCTTGGCGTCCGCCATGTAGTCCTCCTCGGCGCTCATGGTGCTCTCCTTGTCCACCACCACCAGGTTGTCCGCATAGATGATGCCGCACTGCAGCAGGCTGTCCAGGCTGGTGGCGGGACCGGGAGCCCGTGGCTGAGGATGCGGCCCACTCCCCACCCGCAGGCCCCCAGGATTTGGTCAGAAGGCAAGAGGACCTCAGCCCCCCACCCCAGCTGCGGTCGGGGTCACCCCAGACTTTGGAAGAGGAGGGGAGGGGTGGGTGTGGAGCCCCCTCGAGCCTCGGCCGACCACGCCTTACTTGTCC
Source organism: Hylobates moloch (assembly GCF_009828535.3). Taxonomy (NCBI): domain Eukaryota; kingdom Metazoa; phylum Chordata; class Mammalia; order Primates; family Hylobatidae; genus Hylobates; species Hylobates moloch. The sequence goes on along the minus strand of NW_026652285.1, from coordinate 107,883,813 downwards.
ACGGAGCCCTCCATGTAGTAGACCATGGGGAAGCAGCAGATGGCTTCCAGGAAGTGGTGGTCGGGCCTGTGGGGACAGCGGTCCTGGAGGGGCCCACCCTGTTCCAAGGCCTGCCCTCCCCAGGCCCAGTGGGGCCCTACCTTCCATGCACAGAGCTGGGCCAGGCAGGGGTTCCCCAGAACTGCAGCATGTGGGACCTGGGGGGTACTTTAAGGCCAGTGGGCCATTCTTTATTTTATTCAAGGGGAAACCAAGGCCTGGGAGGGTGGGACTTGCTGAGGTCACACAGCCAAGATGACCCTGGGCTCAGCTGTCAGGGTCCTAGGGTCCCCTGGGCAAAAAGGTGCCCATGAGGAAGAGCCATGTACCCCCTCCCCCAATCCTGGGGCTCAGAGTGAGTGGAGCAGGAGGCAAACAGGACAGAAGGAGTGACAAGGGAGGAGGGGGAAAGGGGGAGAGAGGACCAGAGTGGGAGCTGGGAGCCACAGGAGCTGAGAGCAGGGAGGAGCTGGGAGACAGAGGAACTGGGAGTGGGGAGGAGCTGGTGCGGGGAGGAGCTGGTGCAAGGAGGAGCTGGGAGCGGGGAGGAGCTGGAAGTGGAGAGACACTGGCAGTGGGGAGTAGCTGGAAGCAAGGAGGAGCTGGGAGTGGGGTGGAGCTAGGAACTGGGGGAGCAGGGAGCAGGGAGGAGCTGGGAGCCCGAGGAACTGGGAGTGGGGAGGAGCTGGGAGCCAGAGGAGCTGGGAGTGGGGAGGAGCTGGGAGCCAGAGGAGCTGGGAGCAGGAGTGGGAGTGGGGAGGAGCTGAGAACTGGGGGGAGTGGGGAGGAGCTGGGAGCAGGAGTGGGAGTGGGGAGGAGCTGGGAGCAGGAGGATTTGGGAGCAGGGAGGAGAGCCCCCATTTTTTAGGAAAGCTGAGAGGACCAGGCCAGAGGCCCCATGTTCCCATGCCCTCTGCAAAGGTGAAGGGTGGGCCCAGTTGGCTGCAGTCTGAGGGCCCAGGTGGGCGGGGTGGGCTGAGCCCCAGGAGCCTCACTTGTTGTCCAGTAGCAGCACGATGGGGTTCAGCTCCTTGCGGGATCTGTAGTAGGCCCGCAGCGGCACGATGAAGTTGTACAGCCCGTTGCCGGCTGTCTCTGCCGAGACGATGATCAGCTTGTTCTTGAACCCGTACGCCTTGGCGTCTTCATAGCTGTTGTGCTTGCAGCCCTGGGGGCAGATACCGGAGTCAGGGCTGGCTCCTGATGGCCACTGGAGCCCTCCCAGGCCCCTCACCAAACATCCCCCGTGAACACCCAGCCGTCAGCCTCTCGGCCCACAGCCCTTTCACGGCCTACATGCACCTGGGGGGAGCTACAGGCACCACCAGATGCCACAGCTGTGCCCACAGGCGGCACAGAGCAGAGTCATGTCAGGGGTGGAAAGGGCGGTGTCCATGGGAACATGTGGTTTTGGCATGTGGCTAGAGATCTAGGCATGGGCATAGATACATGTCATGTGTGTGCGCACACATTTTCTCAGAGCAGGGATGCCAGCAGCAGTGAGCATGCCACGTGCCCAGGTCTTGGTTTCCAATCATCATTTTCCACTAAAAGGAATCAGGGTTCCTTGGAGAAGTGGTTCATTCCAGACTGGAGCAGGGGAAGGCCAAGATGTGGCTGGAACATCTCCGGTTGGAAAGCACAGATGAGCTCAAAGGGGGGTGAGGGGGTCGTGTCAGAAGCACCCAGAAGCCACTTGAAGGCCCCCACCCCACCCAGCGAACTGACGTCCGAGCATCAGAATCAATAACGATCTGTCAAGGATGATGCTGCTGCAATGACCAGCCACAGATTACAACCCACAGAATATGCTGGGAGCCCGTGGTCCGTGAAGGACACACACGAGGAGGGGGAGGTCCCCTCCGTGGCCGAGCCCTAACACACAGCTGGAGAGAGATTCCGGAACTGGAAACCATCCACTCATGGCCGGCATGGTGGCTCACGCCTATAACCCCAGCACTTTGGGAGGCCAAGGTGGGAGAATCACTTGAGTCCAGGACTTTGAGACTAGCCTGGGTGACACAGTGAGACCCCATCGCTACAAAAAAATAAATAAATAAATAAAATTAGCCAGGTGTGGTGGTGCGTGCCTGTGGTCCCAGCCACTCGGGAGGCTGAGGTGGGAGGACCCCTTGAGTCTGCAAGGTGGAGGCTGTAGTGAGCTGTGATCCCACCACTGCACTGCAGCCTGGATGAGAGGGTGGGACCCCATCTCAAAAACACCAAACAACAAATAAACAAAAAAAGAACCCACTGAGGGATGCTGAAGCCGCTGGGTCGAGTGGTTTGCTTTCCTGATCTCAACACGTCCCCCACAGAGAAGCTGCTAACTCCAGAAGGAAAACAGTCATTTTCACAGTGGGGAAACCCTACTGACCCCAGCTTGCCACGAGATCCAAGTAAACATCACCAGTGACCTGACAACTGACCCCTGAGTTTCCAGGGAAGGCTGGCCCCACATGCAGGCAGAGTCCCGCCACCAAGAAACATCGCAGACCCACCAGCCACCAGGTCACTGGTCCCTGCTTGGCAAAAATATTAAGATCAAGAGACCCCAGGGAACATTCCAGATTAAGGGGGAGTAACGAGAAAGGAGTGCTACCATGCAGCCGGGACAGGCTCCCAGCGGGGAAAGTACTGCCACGCAGGACACTGAAGGCCGTCGGGGCCCTCGGTGCAGTCTGAACTTGGACTGTGGATCAGACATTCATGCCGGGCTGGGGTCCCTGTCCTAATGAGCTGTAGTTACGAGATGGTTCTTGATCTTTGGGAACGCATGTGGATGTATTAGGGGAAAGGGGTGTGGTGGCTCCAACCTGTTCACAAAATGGTTCAGAAAACACGTGCCTCTAACATAGAAACTGCGAGAGGGAGAGCCCAAAACGGACAGGAAGGGACCGTCGGCTGAATCTGGGTGAAGGGTCTGCAGCTTTCCCTTGTAATATTCGTGCAGCTTTGCTAGAAGTTTGCAATGATATCGAAATGTAAAGTGACCAAAGAGAAACCAGGGCAGGTGTGCACGGCCCGGTGCTGGCGTCTGGGGGTGCAGAGCGCGGCAGAGCCGCCAGCCTTACCTTGTCCAGCCGCAGGCAGCAGAAGGGGGCTTTCACAGGCAGGAGGTGGCACAGGGTTGGGGAGCTGCCGATGTAGGGCGAGTTGGGAGGGTAGCCCTTCACGTACCTGGGGCAGGAGACAGGAGCCCTCAGCACAGCTGCATGGAGGTGGCTGGGTCTGCTCTGGGGCCCCCCTCGGGGCTGGGGGACTCGAGAGCACCCACTCCACCCACAGCCACGTTGCTCGGGGTCAAGCACAGCTGGCCCAAGGTGGCCTGTTCTTCCGTCAACCACCTGTGCATCAGCAACGGTTCCTCCAGCTGAGCATGTGGTCACCGTGTCATGGGGCCTGCCTAGCCTTGACACCCAGGACCCAATGTGTCGTGCAGGGCCGTCAGGGCAGTGCCCAGGGCACCCATGCAGGTGCCAAACCTTAAGGACCCGTGCCTGCCTGACGGGTCAGCAGCAGCTGCAAGGCCACGGCTGGGGAGGCATGGACTTAGCCCCATCAGGGCCTTGGGGGACTGGAGGAGGCCGAAGGGTGGGTAGGGCCCTCACTGCTGCTGCCCTCACCTAGGTGTGCAAGGGGGTGGCGGTGGGGCTCAACCCTCACCTGGTCAGCCCAGGACCCCCCATGGTCAGCCCTCAGCACAACACATGGCCACATACAGGCACACGGAAATGGACACACCCGGACTCACACACAACACATGCAGACGTATGCACATGTGCACCACGTACATGGACACACAACATATACACCACACACACAACATGCACCACACACACAGACACCACACACCCAGGCACAACATAACACACACCACACAGACACAACACGTACCACACACAGACACACAACACACAGACACACCACACAACACACAGACACACACCACACACATACACACCACAGACACACAACATATGTAACACACACCACACAGACACAACACGCACCACACACAGACACAACACACACCACAGACACAACATGCACCACACACGGACACACAACACACACAGACACAACACACAGCACACACACACGACACCACACACACCACACACACAACACATGGACACATACCACATACCACACACATAACCACACACATACAACACACAGACACACAGACACACACCACATACCACACACACCACCACTCACACACACACCACACACACGGACACATACCACACACACCCACACACCACACATACAACACACACACGTGACAAACACGTTGACACACACCACACACCACACACACACAGACACACACAGAACACACCCCCCTCGCACACCCACCCCCATGCCCTACGCGGTCCTTCTCCTCCCACCACAGCCTAGACGAGGCTTTACAGCCACAGGCAAACCCTACAGGGCTCTGCCCGCCCGCCATGCCTCCCTGACGTCCCCAGCACCCCAGGCTGGTGGGGCAGGCACTCTGGCCTTGGGCTCTTACCCACATACTTTTCCAGCCAGGCTGTTGTCCCCAGCAGGCCACAACCCTGTCCCCAGCAGCACCCAACACACACACGCAATGGTTCAGGGCTGTTTCCCAGCAGCTGGGCTGTCATTACAGTGTGTTGACCCCACCCCAGAGGCAAAGGCCAGGACAGAGTGAGGCAGCCCCGCTGAGGACGGGCCTGGGGCCCTGCAGCTGGGGCACTTGTCTGTCCTGGCTGAGGCCAAGAGGCGGAAGCTGCTGAGAACAGAACGGGGCCTCCTGTCTCATCATTTGAAGCAGGAGGACTTGGCCCCAAACCTAGGCCAGGACAACAGCTCAGGACGGGCTGTGGATTCCAGGCCGGGACGCTGCCTTGCCCAGGGGTCGCACAGGGACCCTGCTCAGAGGACACCCACCCCTGTCAGGCGGGCTGTGCCTCTCTGTGCTCTGTGGTGCTAAGGGGGAGACCTAGGGCACTTGGAAGAGGATGGCCTGGGGTCGCTGCCCGGCTCCATCCTGATTCAGAGAGTGGCCGGGCCACTGTGGGGCTGGTGAGGTGGATGGAAACGGGCCCCTCTCTGAGGGTGGCACTGCCTGGTGCCTGACAGCCCCTGCGCCAGTGAGCTGCCTCGCCCCAATTAGCTCTGCACCCCACCCCCAACTGAGAAGTGTGTAGCGCAGCACACCCCATCTCAGTGACACTCAAAGTGCTCCCTAGACACGAGAGTGCTGTGGCTCTGATATCTGTGTCGGGCCCCCTGAAGATTCCATTTGTTAAACAAGGACTTCCACGGAGCTGTCCAGAAGCTGCAATTCAGAGCGTGGGGGACCACCAAGGATGCTCCGACACCCAGCCCCCGCACTCACGGGTGGCTCCTCCCCCCCACTGGGAGCTGTCTCCAAGGCAGCACTCACTCTACCACGGAGAGCCCCTCGTCGTCCGATGGCGTCACCTCATCCTCCGACTGGTCGCTCAGCAGGTCGCAGGGCAGCAGGGCCGAGCTGTCGGCCAGCTCCAGGACGGGCGCAATGCTGGGCCGCCGGCTGCCCGAGCCGTTCTCTGTGGGCAGTGCCAGCTTGCTGCCCCCACCCCCCCCGCCGCTCTGCGTGGGCCGGTGCTCTGTGCCCTGCAGGTCCATGGCCACTGTCCCTGGAAGAGAACCCTGTGCTTGGCTGCAGCCCAACTCCCACCCTCCAGGGGTGGCAAGTTCCCAGAGCTCAGGCGAACACAGTCAGCACTGGAGACCCTGTCCCGGCCTGGCTCCTGTGCTCCAGCTGGGACCTTCAATCTCTCTATGCCTCAGTTTCCCCCTCCATACGACGGGGACAGCAGCCTCTGGGGTGGCGATGATGTTGAGCGAAGACCAGGGGGCCCCAGTGCCCCATCGGTGCCACCCAGGCCAGCTGCTATGGCCTCAGTACCAGCCGCCGGAGGAGGGAGTTGGCTGATCCTGGGCTCCGGGGTCTCAGCCTTGGGGGCCCGTGCAGCTGGTCAGGCTGCCTGGCGGACAGGGCAGGGTGGGGAGCAGCGGGGTTACTCAGTGCCTGTGGGAGCAGACTCTGCCACTCCTGCACCACCCCCAGGCTGCCAGGTGGGTGTTGTGGACCTCCAGGTATGGCCAGGGCCTCTAGGGGTGCAGTGAGGGTTGCCCGAGTCACCCTGGTTTCCTGGAAGCCACCTGGGGGCAGAGTGCCCACTGTGCAGGTAAAGGTGGAGGTGTGGCTAGGCAGCAGCAGCCTGCCTCCCCAGTGCCCTGCGGCCAGGCCCGGCCCCCCAAGTGAGCTGCCGTAGACGGCGGCCAGGAAACTGCGGGGTCTGGCAGGCAGCGGGCTCTGCATCAGCACGTCTCCAAACCCCAGGGCCCTCTGGGTCTTGGAGACTGTGCCCCACTGCACTGAACCACCTGGTGCCCCAGCAGCCACCGTGTAACAACTCCCCAGGGTGGGCGTGCCGGGGTGCCCCATAGGGTCAGCCCCTGCCTGGGCCACTGTACGGAGGCGGCAATGCGCTTGCCCGGCTGTGGGTCTGTGGCCTGAGTGGCTTCCTGGCCTGGCCCTGCTCCCTAACTGTCCCCCCAGGAAGGCCTGGCTAGGGAAGGGGCAACACCACTATGGGTGGTGCCCTCAGGGCCATGGGCCTGCACCTGCTCAGAGGCAGCCTGACCCTGTCTGGCACGCAGCACCCCGGGAGGATCCCTGAAGGCACGAGAAGAGGCCAAAGCCCTCGGCCACCACCACCTCATCCTGCCAACTCCCGGCCCCATTGGACGTCAGAAACCCCGACTGTTTGAGGGACACACGTGAAGCAGACCCTCCGGGCTGATGGGACCACCAGGAGCCTCCGGTTGAGCTGCCAACCGGTCCTGTGGGCGGCCCCACTTGGACAGGCACTTGGACACAGTGAGCAATGCCCACAAAGGTGGCTACAGGAAGGCGGGGACACTCCTGTTTGACAGATTCAAAAACAGGCCCAGAGAGACTCCACTTGTCCAAGGTTGGAGGCACGGGCCAAGAGGAACTGGGTCTGGAGGCCACACTGGCCTGGTCTCCTGCCCTGTCCTGCCTGGTCTCCCGCACCTGTCCTGCCCTGTCCTGCCTAGTCTCCCCCAAAACCTGATCTCCCATCCCACCTGGTCACCTGCCCCTGTCCTGCCTGGTCTCCCGTCCCACCTGGTCTCCCGTCCCACCTGGTCACCTGCCCCTGTCCCGCCTGGCCTCTCGCCAAAGGAGCAGGCCCAGGGAGTCCCGCGTGCCCGCCCTGGCTCACCCATGGAGGCAATGATGCTGTGCACGGGCAGGCGGGCCGGACCCTCGTGCAGCCCCTGCCCCGGGAAGGCCCTCTTCTTCCGCTTCTCCTCCTGCTTGAAGATGAAGGCTGAGTTCTCTTCCTTGGTGATGTTGATGTAGAAGCAGGTGTCGGAGGCGGCCAGGATGTGCCGGGGCCCTGGGTTCAGCAGGATGCTCTTGTTGTCCTCCCGCTTCAGCCCGATGAGGCACACGCCATACCTGGGCGGGGGCACCGGCAGCTTCAGGTACCGCCGCTCGCCCGCTCTGTCCCGCTCCCTGCCTGCCCTTCCTGCAAATCACCGGAGTCCCCACCGGAGCTCCGCATCTTCCTCCTGGAGACCATGTGGGGTCAGGGACCTTGGCCGAGCCCTCCCGTCCCAGAGGTGTTGGGGACCATGTGGGGTCAGGGACCTTGGCCGAGCCCTCCCGTCCCAGAGGTGTTGGGGACCAGAGAGCTGGGGTCAGCCCACAAGCCTCAGGGAGGAGCCGCGTGGCAGGTTTTTATGTGGACCCGGAGCCCAGTCCTGTGGCTGCCCTCGCCAGGCAGGATGACCTGATGACCGGCCCCCGAGCTCTCTGCCGCTCTGCCCCAGGGCCACCCCTGTGCCTGACCGGGCGGGTGGGGAAGGCACGGAGCAGCCCTGGAGCATCAGCCCTATGGACGCAGCCCAGCCTTACTTCTTGTGGGCGTGGAAGGCCGCGTAGGTGAAGCTCTTGCCCTCGTACTCGCGGAAGAACTTGCTGTCGCCCATGCGGATGTGGTACACCTCGTTGCCTGAGCAGCGTCCATACATGCGCTGCCACTGCTCTGGAGACTCCTGTCCCTCCCTGTGGGCGGGGGCGGGGGCGGGGGCTCGTTACCCTCGGCCGTGGCTGCCCCTCCTCCCCAGCCGGGTCTGCAGGTGGCCCCTCCGCTTCCCCTGGCATGGATCCCCTCCCTGTGCAGGACTTCTGCCCACCATGCGCCCCTCCTCTGGGAAGCCCATCCCCGCCCCCAATGCAGGCCCTGCCTTGTCTCCCTGCGCCAGCCGGGCCATGGATGTCGGTCCCCCGGGGCCCAGGGCACTCACTGGCCGCGGGATGTGTGCACCAGCAGGGTGATGAGGGTGGAGGTCGCCGGGCAGATGCAGTTCAGTGCCAGCATGGCGTACTTGCACTCCTCCTCACACACCACGTGGTCTGCGGGCAGTGGGATAGGCTGGTCCACCTGCCGCCCTGCCGGCTCTCTCCTCCCCCACAGCACCTGCTCGCTTCCTGAAGGCGCTGTGCAGATGCACCCTTGCCTGGTACCCCCATGTCTGCTGTCCAGCTTCAGCATCTCTGCCCCGAGAGTCTGTGGACCTCAACCCCCTACTTGGTCTGAGCCTTAGTGGACCTTCCATCGTTCCTGTGCTTCTCTCCCAGCTCAGTGAGGAGCTCCAGGGCGGGGCAGGCCCTGGCCCCTGTGCCCCGGGCACTCCATGTGGGCCCTGACACCTGTCCCCCCGGGCACCTGGCATGGGGCCTGTCCCCGTCCCCCGGGCACCCGGCATGGTCCCTGCCCATAGAGGTGCTCATCAGATGGTGCTCCTGCCCCTCACCTGACCTCTGACCCTACTTCACTGACCCCAGGGCCCCAGCGTAAGACTCTTCATCTAAAGAGGTCGGACGCCCTAGGTCCCTTCTCGGATGCGGTGAGGATGGGGGTCTGCCGTCCCCTCCAGCACCTCCTGGTGTGCTTGTGTGAGGAGCTCCAGGGCCAGCCCCTCCCGCTGCCCCACACAGCTCGCCTAACTGCGTGCACACGCACCCCGCCCCAGATGCAAAATCACCCAACAGCATGCACACGCACCCTGCCCCAGACGCACTGTCATACAAATGTGCACATGCGCCCTGCCCCAGACACGCCGTCATACACGAGTGCATACGTGCCCTGCCCCAGACGCACTGTCATACAAATGTACACATGCGCCCTGCCCCAGACACGCCGTCATACGTGTGCACACGTGCCCTGCCCCAGACGCACTATCATACAAATGTACACATGCGCCCTGCCCCAGACACGCCGTCATACACGTGTGCACACGCGCCCTGCCCCAGACGCACCATCACCCAACAGCATGCACACGCGTCCTGCCCCAGACGCACCGTCACACACGTGTGCACAGGAGCCCTGCCCCAGACGCACCGTCATACACGTATGCACACGTGCCCTACCCCAGACGCACCGTCATACACGTGTGCACACGTGCCCTGCCCCAGACGCACCATCACACACGTGTGCACACGAGCCCTGCCCCAGATGCACCATCACCCACGCGTGCCCTGACGCACCGGCAAACTTGACATGAAACTTGTTTTCGGGTTTGAGGATCTGGACATAGAGGGGGCAGTTGGGGGCGAAGTCCTTCACAGCCCAGGCGCGCAGGATGGTCTGGTGGTCCTGGCGGGGTGGGTGGTTGGTCAGTGCAGCCAGGCTGGCCTCTGTGGGTTGCTGGGTGGCACCGGCAGCCTGGGGCAGGTCTCTTCCCTCGGGGAGCCCTGCTCCCCTTCCCGCCCGGGCAGGGCCTCAGCCTCACTCACCGCGGCCGTGCGGTCCACCTCGTTCCTGCTGCTGAGGATGAAGCAGGCCTCCCCGTTGTCCATCCTGCAATGCACCAGGGCCTGAGCGTGGGTGGAGCAGGGGAGGGGGCAGCGCAGCCGGGGTGCGGAGGTGAGGTGGGGAGGACCTCCCCTGGGAGGCTGGAGCAGCAGGTGCACAGGAAGAGGTTGGGAGGACGGCTGGATGGAAGGCGGGGCGGATGGAAGGCGGGGAGGATGGAAGGCGGGAGGAGGCCCCTGCTCTCTGCTGGTCGGGCATCACAGTGCCCCGTCAGTGGGCATCCCCGTACTGCCCCCCAACCAACCCATATCACAGTGCCCCCTGGCGGGCATCCTTGTGTGCCCCTCCCCCCCCAGGTATCCCAGTGTCCCCCCCGCAGGCATTCTGGGCCTCTCCAGACTCCCTGGCCGGCTCTGAGCTGGGTCAGGACCCCTGGACACCCTAGGGAGACTCCAAGCTCCGACAGTCGAGAAGCCACAGGAGCCACACCTGTCCCCCGAGCGTGTGCAGGCTGACAGTGGGTGGGGGCAGGGGGGCAGACGCCATGGACGGTGTGTCCTGGAGACACCAGCTGACAGCTTCTCCTGGCCACGGCCCCGAGTGGGAGCCCATGGTGCTTCCTAGGGCAGTGCCTGCCCTTCCTCCCCCAGGCCCTGTTCTCTGAAGCAGCCCCCCAGCTTGTCCCTGAAGTTGGCCAGGTAGGAGCAGCATCAGGAGGTCATGCGAGGGGGCTCTGCGGGCTGGGGCCGCCTGGAATTGTCCATGCTCCCAGGTGTCAGGGGCTAGGGGTCCAGGGGTGGCACGAGCAGGCCCGGTGGAGACCCCACCTCAGTGTGTGCCAGTGACCTGGGCACCAGGGGAGCTAACCTGACCTGGGCACTGGCTTCTGGGGTACCCATCTTGTATGTTGCCATTAGACATTCACCCAGGGCTGGGTTGGGGTGCAGGAGGGAGGGGGGAACTCGGGGGCAGAGACCCTGTCCGCTCCCTGGCCTGGCTACTCTGTGGTCTGGGAACCTGGGTGGTCACTTCCAGCGCCTCCTAGGTCTCCTGAACGCCCAGCTGCGGAAAGTACCCAGCACTGCTGAGATGCTGAGAAACTGTCGCCTCTGCCCCAGGGCAGGGAACCCCACCACATCACTGGCACCACTGCCTGCTCCGCAGGGGCCCCAGGCCCTGTACCCACAGCCCTGGGCTCATCCCTGCCTGGCTGGGCATGGCCTATGCCCTTGCCCTCTCCCTACTCCCTGGGCCCAAGAAGGTGCATTGCCTGTGTGTGCTGGGGACGGGACCACAAAAGAGGCGGCGTTCCATAGGCAATGGGTCCCAGCTTGGGGCTCTGGACATGGCAGGGGGAGGGGGAGCGATGAGGAGAGACCCTGGGAGTACCACCCACACTATGTCACTAAGGACACGTTCAGGTTCCTGGAATGAAACCATCACCAGGAGGGTTTTCCGGGGAGTGTCCCAGAAAGTGCACCAACACATTCTGGAAAGTTCCAGGTAACAATATACTCTTGTTACCTTGTCATTCTGTCAATTTGTCTTTAAAAGGAAGCTCTACCTTCAGCCCCCGTTATCCCACCTTGATTCACAGCAGCCGACTCTCCCGCCCCTGTTCTATTTTGAGCCTCCCTAGAACTTGACAAAGATTTCCCCAGACTTGGAGCAGGGGAAGGTGGAGCTCGCAAAAGGCTGCCCCTCACCCTGCAAAAGGGAGACGGAGACTCGGCTGGGCTGGGCTGGGCTAGGCTGCTCCACAGTGGGTATGGTGCAGGGACAAGGGCCTGGCTGCAAGGTCCTGCTCATCTGGGCCTGGGACCTGAGCTGGAGAAGCTGCAAGAGGTCCCGGACAGTCTACCCCAGATGGTCTACCCCAGACAATCCACCCCAGAGGGTCCACCCTGGACGATCCACCCCAGAGGGTCCACCCCAGACAGTCCACCCTGGATGATCCACCCCAGAGGGTCCACCCCAGACAATCCACCCTGGATGATCCACCCCAGAGGGTCCACCCCAGACAATCCACCCCAGAGGGTCCACCCCAGACAGTCCACCCTGGATGATCCACCCCAGAGGGTCCACCCCAGATGGTCCACCCCAGACAATCCACCCCAGACAATCCACCCCAGACAGTCCACCCCGATGATCTATCCCAGACAGTACACCCTGGATGGTCCACCCTAAATGGTCCATCCCAGAAGGTCCACCCTGAATGGTCCACCCCAGACAGTCCATCCTAGATGTTCCACCCCAGATGGTCCACCCTGGATGGTCCACCCTTGACAGTTCACTCCAGATGATCCACCCTGGACAGTCCACCCTAGATGGTCCATCCCAGAAGGTCCACCCTGGAGGGTTCACCCTAGATGGGCCCTCCCAGATGGTCCACTCCAAATGGTCCACCCTGGGGATAGTCTACAATGCTCTCATGGCTCTCATTGGCCAGGAGAGCGATGGTCAATGCCTCAGCCCTGAGCAGCCGACCTGACTCAGGAAGGTGCCCCCACACCGCCCCCTGTGCCCACCAGCACTCACTTGGCTCGCATGAGGTCCTGGTCTTTGAGCGCAGAGCCCTGGAGGTAGATGACCCGCTGGGACCACAGAGGGATCTGCAGGACTCTGCGCACCTGGACATCCATCTCCGTGGGGCACAGGATGACCACGTAATAGTCCTGCCGGCCAGGCGGAGGGTCAGACCCTCTGAGCCAGCCCCTGCGCAACCCGGGTGGCCCTGCCTTCAGGACTGTGTTTGTGCCCACCACCTCTGGGCCCTGGAGCTCACTGTGATCTTGCATCTGGCGGGAGGGAAAAGAGGGGCCCCCGCAGGGCCCCCCCCCCCCACCCGAGTGTGGGCTGCCACCCTCACTGAAGGGGCAAACTGAGGCTGAGGACTCAGGGACTTGCCAAGCAGTCCTGGGGAGAGGATGGCATCTCTGGGGGCCAGGAGGGAGGCGTCTGCTGGGCTGCGGCCAGGGGCCTCACCTGGAGCCGGGGGTGGGCGTAGAACTCGTTCAGGAAGTCCATGAGAAGGTCGATCTTGAGGGAGCTGACGCACAGGACCACGTGCTTCTCCGTCTGCGCACGGTGGCGGCTATAGTTACCCCCTGACTTCTGCCGCTCCATCCAGAGGTAGACGAGCTCCTCGAACTGCAGTTGAGAACCAGGTGAGCACCAGCGACCAGGCCCGGGGAGCGAGGGCTCCCGGCGAAGCACCTGGGCCCTGACACACGACTGTCTGTTGGGGGCCTGGGGCAGGGCCAGCCGGGGGGTGACACCTACATTAGGGGGGCCTTTCCCACATGGAAGCTGTAGATGCTGATAGCCTCAGATGACACGGAGCAGGACGCAGGCCCAGCTGGCAGGATGTGTGGGGACCAAGGGAGAAGGGGCGGCTGGAGACTGTGGAGTAAACCGAGGGTGGGGAGGCTCAGCCCGTGGAATTGGGGATCACTCTCTTGATGGTAAGGGTGGCCAAATCAGGCCTCAGACCCCGGTCTTCCAGGCACTTGCAGGCCTCACAGTCAGAAGCCTATGTCTGGCGGGGCAGGTGGTTTGAGGCTGCTGGTCTGAGGATGCCGCCTGTCCTGGCTCATGCTCCCCAGATGCAAGCTCTGGGTGTTGAGACTCAAAAGGGACAGATCCAAAACAGAGGCCACTGGGGCCTCAGCGCCGGCCCCACTTGCCTGTAGGTGAAAGTCTTTGGTTTTTTTCTTTTTTTTTTTTTGAGATGGAGTCTCACTTTGTCACCCAGGCTGGAGTGCAGTGGTGCAATCACAGCTCACAGCAGCCTTGACCTCCCGGGCTCAAGCCATCCTCCTGCCTCAGCCTCCTGAGTAGCTGGGATTACAGGTGCGTCACTACCATGCCCAGCTAGTTTTATTTTTATTTTTTGTAGAGATGGGGTCTCACTACATTGCCCAGGCTGGTCTTGAACTCGTGGGCTCAAGCGATCCTCCTGCCTTGTCCTCCTGAAGTGCTGGGATTACAGGCTGAGTCATGGTGCCCGGCTTCATTGAACACGTGTTAAATGAACAATGGCAGGAGCTCCCATGGACTGCAGGCCTGCACGGGTGATGTGCTGTCATCTGGTCTAAATCAGACCATCTCATTGCACTTATCCAGCGCCTGCTTTGTTCTGGTGACGAGGCTCCACTGCCTTGCCACATAAAACAGTTTCCACAGCTGGGAGATGCTCAAGACTCCAGGGCGACTGGAACAGAGGCTTCCCCGCGGGTGGTGCTGGCAGGGACTCTGCTGTCAGACACCCCAGGGCTCACGTCCCCCACTCTGAGCCTCAGCTTCCTCACCTGCAAGATGGTGGCATGGCCCTTGCCTCCAGGGCTGCCGTGAGGATGAAGGAGCTAATGACGGCGGCTCCGTCGTGACCCTAAAAGTCCTATCTGCCCAGAACCTCGCCACGTGATCTGATTTGGAAAGAGGTCTCTGCAGATGTAATGATTTAAGATAAGGTCACCCTGGGTTGGAGTGGGCCTTAAATCCAGCGAGAGATACAGAGAAGAGGCCAAGTGCAGATGGGGCAGAGGCTGAGGTTTCTACAGCCACAGAGCCCCAGGGATTGCGGCACCACCAGAAGCTGGAGAGAGGCGTGGGACAATCTCCCTCAAAGCGGCCTGATAGGGTCAGCCCTGCCAACCCCTCGACTTCTGATTCTGGCCTCCAGGGCTGGCAGAGGATACATGTCTGCTGTTTAAGCCACCTGTCTGTCTTGCTGATCGAACAGCCTGGAGGATGCTTCCAGGAGAACGCAGCCGGCGCTGCCATGTTCCAGAAGGACGCTCGTGAGCGAGAGCCTGGGGGTCTTCACTCTGCTTCAAGGGTTTTTGCTGGTGAATTCAGCTCAGTGGAGACCAAGGGCAAGGGCACCGCAGCCCGCCCTTACCATCGCCAGTGAGAGGCTCGGTCTTTCCAGTCATTTGGAGGAGGCAGGGAGCGGCTTAGACGGTGGAGTCAGTGGCATCACTGTCCCAATCACCCCCAGCCCTGCCAGGGACAGCACAGGCCCACCCTGGGTCAGGTTTGAGCACCAGGCCCGGCAGGGCTGATGGGAGGGAGGGTGTGCCAGCCCCCAGGCCCTGCCCCCGCCTTCCTCCCTGCCTCGCTCAGAGCTCGTCCCACTCAGGGCCTGCTCTGCCTGCCCCACACGGGAGAAAGGAGACAAGGCGGGCAGGCAGTGGCTGATCTGAGGGACCCCACTCTGGACACAGAGCCTGAGCTACAGTGATGCCTCTGCGTGCAGGCTGCTGGGCTGTTGGTCACTTGTCACCATGGCCATACCCATCGATGCAATCAGTTCTTGTGACGATGGCGCATTTGTTCTGTGAATCTACCTGAAGGGCAGTGCAGGTGTGATGCCTGCAGGACCTGGTGCACCTGGAGTCACCTTGTCTTGTTTTTTTTTTTCTCTAAGATGGTGTTGAGATGGCATCTCGCCCTGTCACCCAGGCTGGAGTGCAGTGGTGTGATCTTGGCTCACTGTAACCTCTGCCTCCTGGGCTTAAGTGATCCTCCCATCTCAGCCTCCTGAGGAGCTGGGACTACAGCTGTGCGCCATCATGCCTGGCTAATTTTTCCTATTTTTTGGTAGAGACGGAGTTCTGCCATGTTTCCCAGGCTGGTCTTGAACTCCTGATGTCAAGCGATCTACCCACCTCAGCCCTCCAAAGTGCTGGGATTACAGGCAGGACCCACTGTGCCTGGCCCTTTTCTTTTTTTTTGAAACAGGGTCTCACTCTCTGTTGCACAGGCTAGAGTGCGATGGCGAGATCACAGCTCACCACAGCCTCGACCTCCGGGCTCAGGTGATTCTCCTGCCTCAGCCTCCCAAGTAGCTGGGACTACAGGTGCACGCCACCACCCCCAGCTAATTTTCATACTTTTTGGTAGAGATGAAGTCTCTCTATGTTGCTCAGGCTGATCTCAAATTCCTGGGCTCAAGCGATCCTCCCGCCTTGGCCTTTCAAATTATTGGGGTTACAGGCATGAGCCCTGCACCTGGCCTTGTCTTACTTCTTAATGCAGATAAGGGGAGGTGGGGGCTCCCTTGGTGCTTCAGGAGCAGAATGGGAAGGCAGCCCTGGCCCGGAGGCTGTGGACGCAGCAGAGGGACACGGAACAGGCCTGTTGCACATCCCGATTTGGCCCTTACCCATGGGTGCCATGGTCTCGTGAGAAGCCCAGGAGAGAGCGCTTCGCTCCTGCTTTATTTGAAAGCCACCCTGGGGTTGGCTGGGGCTGGGGCTCCTCTTCACTCTGGGGTGTGTGGGGTGGGGAGAGGAGCCGGATGGAGCATGAAGGTGTTGCTGCATGTGGCTGGGCCGTGGACCCACAGGGGAAAGGGGGACGATTGGCTCTGCTGACCCATCCTCTGACCTCAGCTGGGCCAGGGGCCTCTCGGATGCGTCTCTGGAAGGGCTTTGTGGGGAATTCAGAGACTGGATTGGTCCAGGCCTCTGCAGAGCATCTGGGTGCAGCGGCCTCAGCAGGTGCCGGCCACGTGGTGAAGTGTGGGCCGGGGAGGACCAGGGACGGAGGCTGGGGGCCCGTAGCAGGGTCAAGGATGGCCCTGAAAGCAGGGCCCCCTGCACCTCAGGATGGGTCTCCATTTGCAAAAGGGTCTTTGCAGAAGTAATTAAGGTAAAGAATTTGAGGTGAGGTTTACGGACTGGGGCAGGAGGGCCGAGGAGGGAGGCAGTGTCACCGCACGGAGTGCCCCCCACACTGTGCTCCTGCCCTTGCCTGGTTAGGAAATGTGCAGAGAAAGGAGCAGAGTGCAGGGTGTGGGGGAGCAGGCGTCAGAGGGGAGAACCCAGCTCCACCCCCACCCCACACGGTGGTTCCGGGTGGGTGAAACCCTCCAGGTGAGAGGCGAGCTTCACACTTTTAGAAGAAAATAGGAAGCCAGGTTTATGATCAAGGGAGGGAATGATCTTTTTAAGTCAAGACAGGAAAACAGAAACCATAAGGGAAAGATTGGTGAATCAAAGCCAAGCCGCCTGTAATCCCAGCTATTTCTAGGGCTGAGGCAGGAGGATCGCTTGAGCCCAGGAGTTCGAGGCCAGCCTGGGCAACAAAATGAGAGTGAGACGCCCCCTTCTCTTAAAAAAAAAAAAAAAAAAAAATCAAGACCATCCGTGAATGGAAGATTCTGTAAGCAAAGTGAGAGGGGAGGTCACGGAGCAGGAAGTCACGGGAAAGCCACACACAGCTGGCTTCTTCTAGAACACAGAGACTCGCTCATCAGCGAGAACCAGGGGGCAGACCAAAGAGGAGCGAGCAGCTCACAGGAATGGGACTCGCGGCACTGGGCGGTGGAGTGGCCGACAACCAGGTGGAAAGACGTGCACGCCCCCATCTGACGTTAGGGGAACGGAAGCCGCAGATGTGGAGAACGTGGCCCACCCTGGGGGTTGTACAGCTGGTGCCACAGCTTTGGCTCGGATATAGTGAGGGGAAGAGCCAGGCCTGGCCTGGGCCCATACCTGTGCCATGCCCGCTGCTGTTTAGGGGGAGGGAGCTGGGGCTGAGCCTGGGGTCGGCAGAGGCTCCCTGGGAGCACTGCCCTGTCTCTCCGGCATCCTGCAGCCACCTGGGGGTCTGGCTCCCAGAAGGCCCTGCCCACCTCCTTGGGCTCTTCCTCCTACCCAGGCTCCTGGAAAATGTTCCACCACCCACAGGGGGCCCCTCCCTCTCCCATCTCCCCGATAGCAGGGTCCCTCCAGGGTGGGCTGGGTTGCCTAGAGGAGGTGTCAGAGGCAGTCCAGCCTGAGCACTTGCACCCTGGGGCAGCTGCCCTCTCCAGGCTTCCACCTTTCCCGTGGGGTCGTGCCCCGCCCCCTCCTCTACTCAGTGGGCAGTGGGCCTCAGCAGTGGTGACGGGGTGGCCGGGGGGTGTACGCCCCGTGGGCCTGGCAGCTGCTGCTGCACCTGGCTGTGGATGGGAAATGGGCCGGCTGTCCACCTTGACCCTTCTCTGCACTCTGTCCGGGGCCTGGGAGGGGCAGGTCACCCTGGCACCAGAGACCCACCATCTCCCCAGAAGGAAGAGGCCAGCTCATGGGACTCCATCATTATCCACCACGCTGAGCACCACCGGACCCGCCGTAGACCCTCAGTGGGGGCATGCGACGGAGCAGGCACCACCCGCCTGGCCTCGCTGTCCCCTCCTGGGAGTGGCCCCTGCACTGTGCCACAGCCTCAGTGGCACCCTCCCTCTGCCGGCGCCCACCTGTCCCTTTGCTGGTGCCACCCGGGGCTGGTGCCCAGAGGACCCACCTGTAGCGGGAGCACCACGAGGGCCACGCAGATCATGATGACCACCAGCAGCTGCGACGGCCAGATCTTGGGCGTGACGTCGCCATAGCCCACGGTGGAGAAGGTGACGATGCAGAAGTAGAAGGAGGTCAGGAGGGACAGGTTCTCGCCCGCCCGCTCCAGGTGCTGGATGCCGCAGGTCCTGCAACCCCTGGCAGTCAGGGGCGGCCTGGGGCCCAGAAGCTGGGGGGCTGTGGCCCCTCAGAGATCCTGCCTGCCCACGGGACCCTCACTGCCCAGGAGACTGAGCTGTGCTTCAACTGGTGACCAGGTGAGCCCCGCCCTCCTGACAGTTGGGTGGCGTCAGGCCCTCAGCCCTGCCCATCTGTCCCCAGGCTCTGCCGGAGCCACCTCCTGCCTGACGCTGGCTGACAATGCCACTGGCCCCTCGGCCACAGCATGGCGGCCTCTGTTCATGGCGAATTCCCCGGAGCCTCCCTGCCTGCCTGGTGGCGCTCTCCTAGGGCCCTGGGAAATTCTCTGGGAGCAGGGGATGCAGGGCCGTGTCATCAGCGTGAGCTTGGGTCACACAGGGGTGGGCCTGGGGTCTGGCCTTCTACCCCCATCTCAGAGCCTTGCCCCTTTACCCACCATACTCAGGCCTCTGCCCGGCACAGCCAGACAAGCCACCCAGGCCCGAGACTGGGAGGTCTAATGGGCAGGGCTGGGGTCACGGCCAGGTCTCAGATGCTATCCTCATGGATGCCCCAGTCTGCCCACTGAGCTCTGTGTCTGTCACGAGGGGCAGTGGGGGAAGGGAGGCGGGAAACGCAGGGCACTCTCCCTCCCCCAGGGCACAGTGCTTGCCTGACATCCCTGCCTGGGGACAGGAAGTGGTGACCAGGCCTCGCTGGGACCCAAGGCAGAGCAGCAACATGAGCCCTCCGTGGGGACACAGGCAGGTGGGCACAGTGGGCGTGCTTGGGTGGGCTGGAGGCCCTCGCAGCTCTGGGCGCCCCCACATTTACCCTGGCTGCCTCCAGACCCTGCTTGCAGCTGGGCCTCAGCCAAGAGACCCCATCTGGCCTAGGGGCCAGTCCCCTTCTCTGTGTCCATCGCATAGACCAGGAAGCCAGATCTGGGTATCTCTGGCCTTGGAGAAGCTGGGCTGCAGGGCTGCTCGTGTACTGGGGACGTGGGCTTGGAGCTGCCTCCTGACCTCAGTCCCAGCTGGGTGGCCCGACACCCGCAGCCCAGGCACCGTGGCCTTTTCTGCCCCCTGATCTCTTGGACACAGGCGTCTGGATCCCCTCGCCCGGCCCTGCTTGCCTCTCGGGCCCTCCCCAACGTCCTGGGGTGCTTGCACCGACGGCCGGCACTCACCCCGTGAAAACGAGGCACAGCAGGGTGCAGAAGAGGATGAGGACCTGGTTGAACATGGCTGACTGTGTCCGCAGGATGGCACGGTGGAAGTCATTCTGTGGAAGGAGCGGTGGCTGTCAGCGGGCAGGGACTGTGGACCCCGCCAGGAGCCAATAGAGACTAGAAGGACGGTGGAAAGCAGACGGCCCGGCCACACCTGCGTCTCCGCTGAGGCTCATGGGGCAGCCTGTACCTGGCCACACCTGCGTCTCCGCTGAGGCCCACGGGGCAGCCTGCACCTGGGCAGGGCACCCCCTCTGCTGTCCTCTCTCAGGATGGGTCCCTATCTTGCCTACGTCCCCGGGGATGAGGCTTAAGTCTCAGGTCAGAGGGCTGGTTAGTGTGCAAGGCTTGGACCCAGCATGGTAACGCCGACTTACCACTGGGGCAGGAATGGGGGCTGTGAGTCAAGGGGTCTGGCTTGGAGAGGGTGGGCGCCTAGGGAACCGGCTGCTGCCATTCACATGACAGGGACCGTGCTGAGACACTCAGAGCAGGGCCTGCCTGTGGCCCCGTGGCCCCGGTTTGCTTATGGCCTGGTCCTCATGGCCTAGGTTTGTCACACCCTTTGCTTTGTCCCTCCTTCTCCCGCCAGCCATTTAATTTCCAGGCTTAGGAAAAGCTCTGGGATTGAGTTTCTTTCTGGAAGGAGGGCATTTGGGGCTTGGCTTGGAAGTTTTCCAGGAGCAGAGACAGAGTTTCTGCTGCCCTGGCCTCCTGGTCCTCTACAGGTCACACCAGGGCCGGGGCGTGGCAGGCCGCATCGCACAGTGTCTTCCAGGGCCGCTGAGGCTGAGGGTGGCCCCCCCAAGTCCCAGCTGCACCCCCTGCCCCGGCTTACAATCATGTTTTCCAGCGCGTGCTTGGCCAGCCAGCAGTTCAGAAAGACGGGGATGAACAGGTTCCGCAGCGGCGGCCAGAAGATCTGTGAAGGGGACAGGTCAGGGCTGCGGCTCCGGGGCTCGCACTCCAGGGCCAGGGCTCACCCACCGTGATGATGAAGGGCAGCGTGTTGATCATCTCCAGGACGAAGGAGACGCGGAAGATCTGCTCCCAGATGTTGCCCTGGGGCCAAATGGGGGGTGTCAGCGGGGGCGACGGAGAGTGGGGGTGAGGCCCAGCAGGGGAGGGGCAGGGTGGGGAGAGGGTGAGGAGCCCACCCTGGAGGTCAGGGGATGAGGCCGGGAAGTGTGGGGAAATAGGAGAGGGTGGGGGAGGTGGGGGAAGGTGGGAGAGGTGGGGGAGGTG